>NC_053023.1:404051-526109 GCF_003073215.2 Triticum urartu
ACACACCTTTTGCCTTTGGTGCAGCCCCTCCCTCTCTCCCAAGTTCTTCTCCTCTCCCGTGGTGCTTGGCGAAGCCCTGCAGGATTGCCACGCTCCTCCATCACCACCACGCCGTTGTGCTGCTGCTGGATGGAGTCTTCCTCAACCTCTGCCTCTCTCCTTGCTGGATCAAGGCGTGGGAGACGTCACCGGGCTGTACGTGTGTTGAACGCGGAGGTGCCGTCCGTTCGGCACTAGGATCATCGGTGATTTGGATCACGACGAGTACGACTCCATCAACCCCGTTCACTTGAACGCTTCCGCTTAGCGATCTACAAGGGTATGTAGATGCACTCTCCTTCCCCTCGTTGCTGGTTTCTCCATAGATAGATCTTGGTGACACGTAGGAAAATTTTGAATTTCTGCTACGTTCCCCAACAGTGGCATCATGAGCTAGGTCTATTGCGTAGATTCTATGCACGAGTAGAACACAAAGTAGTTGTGGGCATTGATTTTGTTCAATATGCTTGCCGTTACTAGTCTTATCTTGATTCGGCGGCATCGTGGGATGAAGCGGCCCGGACCAACCTTACACGTACTCTTACGTGAGACCGGTTCCACCGACAAACATGCACTAGTTGCATAAGGTGGCTGGCGGGTGTCTGTCTCTCCCACTTTAGTCGGATCGGATTCGATGAAAAGGGTCCTTATGAAGGGTAAATAGCAATTGGCATATCACGTTGTGGTCTTTGCGTAGGTAAGAAACGTTCTTGCTAGTAACCCATAGCAGCCACGTAAAACATGCAAACAACAATTAGAGGACGTCTAACTTGTTTTTGCAGGGTATGCTATGTGATGTGATATGGCCAAAGGATGTGATGAATGATATATGTGATGTATGAGATTGATCATGTTCTTGTAATAGGAATCACGACTTGCATGTCGATGAGTATGACAACCGGCAGGAGCCATAGGAGTTGTCTTAATTTATTTATGACCTGCGTGTCAACATAAACGTCATGTAATTACTTTACTTTATTGCTAACCGTTAGCTGTAGTAGTAGAAGTAATAGTTGGCGAGACAACTTCATGAAGACACGATGATGGAGATCATGATGATGCAGATCATGGTGTCATGCCGGTGACGATGATGATCATGGAGCCCCGAAGATGGAGATCAAGAGGAGCAAAGTGATGATGGCCATATCATGTCACTATTTGATTGCATGTGATGTTTATCATGTTTATACATCTTATTTGCTTAGAACGACGGTAGTAAATAAGATGATCCCTCATTAAAATTTCAAGAAGTGTTCTCCCCTAACTGTGCACCGTTGCTACAGTTCTTCGTTTCGAAGCACCACGTGATGATCGGGTGTGATAGATCCTTACGTTCACATACAACGGGTGTAAGACAGTTTTACACATGCAAAACACTTAGGGTTAACTTGACGAGCCTAGCATGTACAGACATGGCCTCGGAACACAAAAGAACGAAAGGTCGAGCATGAGTCGTATGGTAGATACGATCAACATGAAGATGTTCACCGATGATGACTAGTCCGTCTCACGTGATGATCGGACACGGCCTAGTTGACTCGGATCATGTAATCACTTAGATGACTAGAGGGATGTCTATCTGAGTGGGAGTTCATAAGATGAACTTAATTATCCTGAACATAGTCAAAAGGATTTTGCAAATTATGTCGTAGCTCACGCTATAGTTCTACTGTTTAGATATGTTCCTAGAGAAAAATTAGTTGAAAGTTGATAGTAGCAATTATGCGGACTAGGTCCGTAAACTGAGGATTGTCCTCATTGCTTCTTAGAAGGCTTATGTCCTTAATGCATCGCTCAGTGTGCTGAACCTCGAACGTTGTCTGTGGATGTTGCGAACATCTGACATACACGTTTTGATAACTACGTGATAGTTCAGTTAAACGGTTTAGAGTTGAGGCACCGAAGACGGTTTTGAAACGTCGCGAAACATATGAGATGTTTTGAGGGCTGAAATTGGGATTTCAGGCTCGTGCCCACGTCAAGAGGTATAAGACCTCCGATGATTTTCTTAGCCTGCAAACTAAAGGGGGAAAGCTCAATTGTTGAGCTAGTGCTCAGATTGTCTGAGAACAACAATCATTTGAATCAAGTGGGAGTTAATCTTCCGGATAAGATAGTGATGTTTCTACGAAGTCATTACCACCAAGCTGCTAGAGCTTCGTGATGAACTATAATATATCAGGGACATATATGATGATCCTTGAGATATTCGCGATGTTTGACACCACAAAAGTAGAAATCAAGAAGGAGCATCAATTGTTGATGGTTGGTGAAACCACTAGTTTCAAGAAGGGCAAGGGCAAGAAGGGATACTTCATGAAACGGCAAATCAGTTGCCGCTCTAGTGAAGAAACCCGAGGTTGAACCCAAACCCGAGACTAAGTGCTTCTGTAATAAGGGGAACAACCACTGGAGCAGAATTACCCTAGATACTTGGTAGATTAGAAGGCTGGCAAGGTCGATAGAAGTATATTGGATATACATTGTGTTGATGTGTACTTTACTAGTACTCCTAGTAGCACCAGGGTATTAGATACCGGTTCAGATGCTAAGTGTTAGTAACTTGAAATAAAAGCTATGGAATAAACGGAGACTAGCTAAAAGTGAGCTGACGATACATGTTGGAAGTGTTTCCAATGTTGATATGATCAAGCATCGCACGCTCCCTCTACCATCGAGATTGGTGTTTGCGTTGAGCATAGACATGATTGGATTATGTCTATCGCAATACGGTTATTCATTTGAGGAGAATAATGGTTACTCTGTTTATTTGAATAATACCTTCAATGGTCTTTCACCTAAAATGAATGGTCTATTGAATCTCGATCATAGTGATACACATGTTCATGCCAAAAGATAGTAATGGTAGTTCCACCTACTTGTGGCACTGCCACGTAAGTCATATCGGTATAAAACGCATGAAGAAGCTCCATGATGATGGATCTTTGGGCTCACTCGTTTTGAAAAGTTTGAGACATGCGAACCATGTCTATTGGTGTATATGCATGAAGAAACTCCATGCAAATGGACCGTTTGGACTCACTTGATTTTGAATCACTTGAGACATGCAAATCATACCACATGGGCAAGATGACTGAAAGCCTCAGTTTCAGTAAAATGGAACCAGAAAGCAACTTGCTGGAAGTAATACATTTTGATGTGTGCAGTCCAATGAGTGCTGAGGCGTGTAGTGGATATCGCTATGTTCTTACTTCATGGATGATTTGAGTAGATGTTGAGTATATTTACTTGATGAATCACGAGTCTGAATTATTGAAAGGTTCAAGTAATTTCAGGGTGAAGTTGAATGATCGTCGTGACAAGAGGATAAAAGATATATGATATGATCATAAAGATAAATATCTGAATTACGAGTTTGGCACAGAATTAAGACATTGTGGAAATTGTTTCACAACTGATACAGCCTGGAACACCATAGGGTGATGGTGTGTCCGAACATCATAACTGCACCCTATTGGATATGATGCATACCATGATGTCTCTTATCGAATTACCACAATAGTTTATGGGTTAGGCATTAGAGACAACCACATTCACTTTAAATAGGGCACCACGTAATTCCGATGAGATGACACCGTATGAACTATGGTTTAGAGAAACCTAAGCTGTCATTTCTTAAAAGTTTGGGGCTACGACGCTTATGTGAAAAAGGTTTCAGACTGATAAGCTCGAACCCAAAGCGGATAAATGCATCTTCATAGGACACCCAAAACAGTTGGGTATACCTCCTGTCTCAGATCCGAAAGCAATAAGGGATTGTTTCTAGAATCGGGTCCTTTCTCGAGGAAAAGTTTCTCTCGAAAGAATTGAGTGGGAGGATGGGGAGACTTGATGAGGTTAACGAACCGTCACTTCAACTAGTGTATAGCAGGGCACAAAGAATTGTTCCTGTGGCACCTACACCAATTGAAGTGGAAGCTTATGATATTGATCATGAGACTTCGGAGCAAGTCACTCCCAAACCTCGTAGGATGACAAGGATGCATACTACTTCTGAGTGGTACGTAATCCTGTCTTGGAAGTCATGTTGCTAGAAAACAATGAACCTACGAGCTATGGAGAAGCGATGGTGGGCCCGGATTCCGATAAATGGCTCGAGGCCATAAAATCCGAGAGAGGATCCATGTATGAAAACAAAGTGTAGACTTTGGTAGAACTACTTGATGGTCGTAAGGCTGTTAGGTACATATGGATTTTAAAAGGAAGACGGACAATGATGGTAAGTATCACCATTAAGAAAGCTCGACTTGTTGTTAAGAAGTTTCCCGACAAGTTCAAGGAGTTGACTGCGGTGAGACTTTCTCACTCGTAGCGATGCTAAGAGTCTGTTGGAATTATATTAGCAATTACTGCATCATTTATGAAATCTGCAGATAGGATGTCAAAACATTGTTTCCTCGACGATTTTTGAGGAAAGGTTGTATGTGATACAACCGGAAGGTTTTGTCTATCCTGAAATATGCTAATAAGTATGCAAAGCTCCAGCAATCCTTCTGAGGACTGGAGTGAGCATCTCGGAGTTGGAATGTATGCTTTGATGAGATGATCAAAGATTTTGGGTGTATACAAAGTTTATGAGAAACTTGTATTTCCAAAGAAGTGAGTGGGAGCACTATAGAATTTCTGATGAGTATATGTTGTTGACATATTGTTGATCAGAAATGATGTAGAATTTCTGGAAAGCATATAGGGTTATTGGAAAGTGTTTTTCAATGGAAAGCCTGGATTAAGCTACTTGAACATTGAGCATCAAGATCTATAAGGATAGATCAAAACGCATAATGGTACTTTCAAATGAGCACATACCTTGACATGATCTTGAAGGTGTTCAAGATGGATCAGTCAAAGAAGGAGTTCTTGCCTGAGTTGTAAGGTATGAAGTTAAGACTTAAAGCTCGACCACGGCAGAATAGAGAGAAAGGACGAAGGGTCGTCCCCTATGCTAAGATGTAGGCCTACATATGCTATGGCTGTGCTCTTGCCAGGCCTTTCGTGGCGTCGTTCTCTCGGCGGGGCTGGGTGGGGGCCGGTGGTTGGCGTGTGTGGCGGGTGGCGGTGGCTATGGTACCGGCACCTGAAGGGTGCCTTGCCATGAGTCAGTCAGGTACAAGAGATCCAAGAACTGGATCACAGGACAGCAGTCAAAGTTATCCTTAAGGTAACTAGTGGACTAAGGAATTTTCTCGATTATGGAGGTGGTAAAAGAGTTCGTCGTAAAGGGTTACGCCGATGCAAACTTTGACACTAATCCAGATTATTCTGAGTAGTAAACTGGATTCGTATAGTAGAACAGTTATTTGGAATAGCTCCAAATAGAACGTGGTAGCTGCATCTAGGAGATGACATAGAGATTTGTAAAGCACATACGGATCTGAATGTTGCAGACCCGTTGACTAACCTCTTCCAAGCAAACATGATCAAACTCCCATGGGTGTTAGAATCACACTGGGATGTGAACTAGATTATTGACTCTAGTGCAAGTGGGAGACTGTTGGAAATATGCCCTAGAGGCAATAATAAATTAGTTATTATTATTTCCTTGTTCATGATAATCGTTTATTATCCATGCTAGAATTGTATTGATAGGAAACTCAGATACATGTGTGGATACATAGACAACACCATGTCCCTAGTAAGCCTCTAGTTGACTAGCTCGTTGATCAATAGATGGTTACGGTTTCCTGACCATGGACATTGGATGTCATTGATAACGGGATCACATCATTAGGAGAATGATGTGATGGACAAGACCCAATCCTAAGCATAGCACTAGATCGTGTAGTTCGTATGCTATAGCTTTTCTAATGTCAAGTATCATTTCCTTAGACCATGAGATTGTGCAACTCCCGGATACCGTAGGAATGCTTTGGGTGTATCAAACGTCACAACGTAACTGGGTGACTATAAAGGTGCATTACAGGTATCTCCGAAAGTGTCTGTTGGGTTGGCACGAATCGAGACTGGGATTTGTCACTCCGTGTAAGCGGAGAGGTATCTCTGGGCCCACTCGGTAGGACATCATCATATGCGCAATGTGACCAAAGAGTTGATCACGGGATGATGTGTTACGGAACGAGTAAAGAGACTTGCCGGTAACGAGATTGAACTAGGTATTGGATTCCGACGATCGAATCACGGGCAAGTAACATACCGATAGACAAAGGGAATTGTATACGGGATTGATTAAGTCCTTGACATCGTGGTTCATCCGATGAGATCATCGTGGAACATGTGGGAGCCAACATGGGTATCCAGATCCCGCTATTGGTTATTGACCGGAGAACGTCCCGGTCATGTCTGCATGTCTCCCGAACCCGTAGGGTCTACACACTTAAGGTTCGATGACGCTAGGGTTATAAAGGAAGCTTGTATGTGGTTACCGAATGTTGTTCGGAGTCTCGGATGAGATCCCGGACGTTACGAGGAGTTCCGGAATGGTCCGGAGGTAAAGATTATATATAGGAAGTCCTATTTCGGCCATCGGGACAAGTTTCGGGGTCATCGGTATTGTACCGGGACCACCGGAAGGGTCCCGGGGGCCCACCGGGTGGGGCCACCTATCCCGGAGGGTCCCATGGGCTGAAGTGGGAAGGGATCCAGCCCAAAGTGGGCTGGGGCGCCACTTCCCTTATGGCCCATGCGCCTAGGGTGAAGGGGGAACCCTAAGGAAGAGTCCCAAGGAGGGAAGGCACCTCCTAGGTGCCTTGGGGGGGAGGGAAACCTCCCCTGGCCGCCGCCCCCTAGGAGATTGGATCTCCTAGGGCTGGCGCACCCCCCCCCTTGGGCTCCCTATATATAGTGAGGGTAGGAGGGCCTCTTGAGACACCCCTTTTTGCCTTTGGTGCAGCCCTCCCTCTCTCCCAAGTCCTTCTCCTCTCCCGTGGTGCTTGGCGAAGCCCTGCAGGATTGCCACGCTCCTCCATCACCACCACGCCGTTGTGCTGCTGCTGGATGGAGTCTTCCTCAACCTCTCCCTCTCTCCTTGCTGGATCAAGGCGTGGGAGACGTCACCGGGCTGTACGTGTGTTGAACGCGGAGGTGCCGTGCGTTCGGCACTTGATCATCGGTGATTTGGATCACGACGAGTACGACTCCATCAACCCCATTCACTTGAACGCTTCCGCTTAGCGATCTACAAAGGTATGTAGATGCACTCTCCTGCCCCTCGTTGCTAGTCTCTCCATAGATAGATCTTGGTGACACGTAGGAAAATTTTGAATTTCTGCTACGTTCCCCAACAGTTGAATCTCCCTTGGCTTCAACTTAATGTCTGTCTCAATGCTTTGCGATTGAACATGATCATAATTTGGAAAATATCGTTGCCTGTACTAATGGAATCTGACAAGTCTCTAGTGTTTGAAGGGTATCGAAAGATGATTTGTACGTGGTAGATTTCTCAGCAGGGCCACACTTGCAGTATGTCTTCTAGCAAAAGCTTCAGAATGCTGGCTTGGCATCGGAGGCTTGGACATGCTGGCATGAGGAACCTCCACACCCTTGCGAAGAAGAAGCATGTCATAGGCATCGAGGGCGTCAAGTTCAAGAAAGATCACTTATGCGGTGCCTGTGAAGCAGGGAAGATGACGAGGGCCAAACATCCCTCGAAGACAATCATGACCACTACTCGACCCTTCGAACTGCTTCACATGGATCTTTTCGGTCCCACTACTACTCAACTCTTTAACCACTACTGCTTGCCTCTATGGCTTCGTCATTGTTGATGATTATTCTAGATATACTTGGGTGCACATAATCCTTTACAAGACTGAAGTGCAGGATGTCTTCAGACGCTTCGCCAATCGAGCTATGAACAATGGCGCCAAGATAAAGCACATCAGAAGTGACAATGGCACTGAATTCAAGAACACTGGCCTTGATACATATCTTGATACCTTGGGCATCACACATGAATTCTCAGCCCGTACACGCCACAGCAGAATGGCGTCGTCGAACGCAAGAACAGAACACTCATTGAGATGGCCAGAACGATGCTAGATGAATACAAGACTCCAAGAAAATTCTGGCCTGAAGCCATTGATACTGCATGCCATACAATCAATCGTGTTTATCTTCACAAGCTTCTGAACAAGACATCTTATGAGCTCCTTACTGGCAAGAAGCCAAATGTCAGTTACTTCAGAGTATTTGGCGCAGGTGCTGGATCAAGGATCCACATCACACTTCAAATTTGCACCAAAAGCACATGAGGGTTTTATGCTTGGATATGGAAAGGATTCGCACTCCTACAGAGTCTTCAATCTCTTTCATTACAAAGTGGTTGAAACAGTGGATGTGCGGTTCGATGAGACAACGGTTCACAAAGAGAGCAACTGCCAAATGTGCTAGATGAAGTTCCATCCAGTGAATCAATCAAGCTAATGGGAACTGGAGAGAATTATACCTTCTGAAGCTCATCCTGAAGAAGAACTTATCATCTCAGCACCTGATCAACATGAAGACAATGCTCAGCCTGAAGACATTCCTCCAACAACAACACAGATCAGCAAGAGCAAAGTCTTCGCCCTGTACATCCGTGTTGCCAATGAAGTGCAGATTGAAAGAATAATTGACAGCATCAATGCACCTGGTCCACTCACTCGTTCAAGGGCAACTCAGCTAGCAAATTTCTGTGGGCACTTCGCATTCGTCTCAATTACAGAACCCAAGAAAGTTGAAGAAGCCTTCATGGAACCTGAATGGATTCAAGCTATGCAAGAAGAGCTTCAACAGTTTGAGCTGAACAATGTATGGGAACTGGTTAAGCGTCCTGATCCACGGAAGCACAATATAATAGGCACCAAATGGATATACCGCAACAAGCAAGATGAGCATGGACAATATGTCAGAAACAAAGCTCGTCTCGTTGCTCAAGGATATACTCAAGTGGAAGGCATTGACTTCGATGAAACATTTGCTCCTGTGGCTAGACTTGAAGCCATACGCATACTGCTGGCCTATGCAAATCATCATAACATACTTCTATATCAAATGGATGTGAAGAGTGGCCTTTCTCAATGGCAAGATTGAAGAAGAAGTGTATGTTGCACAACCGCCTGGCTTTGAAGATCCAAAACATCCTGACATGGTATACAAGCTCAACAAGGCACTGTATGGCCTCAAACAAGCCCCTCGGGCCTGGTATGACACACTCAAATACTTCCTGAAGAGCAAAGGCTTCATACCTGGTTCCCTAGACCCCACTCTCTTCACGAAGACATATGATGGTGAACTGTTTGTGTGCCAAATATATGTGGATGACATTATCTTCGGCTGCACCAATCAGAAGTACAGTGAAGAGTTTGGATATATGATGCAAGAGCAATATCAGATGTCCATGATGGGAGAGCTGAAGTTCTTCCTCGGTCTTCAAATACGACAACAACGCAATGGCATCTTCATATCTCAAGAGAAGTATCTCAAAGATTGCCTGAAGAAGTTCGGTATGCAAGACTGCAAAGGCTTCACAACACCAATGCCAGCCAAACATCATCTGGGTCCTGACGACAATGGTAAAGAGTTCGATCAAAAGGTATACCGCTCCATGATTGGTTCTTTGCTTTATTTATGTGCATCTAGGCCAGATATTATGCTTAGTGTTTGCATGTGTGCTCGATTCAAGCGGCACCAAAGGAGTCGCATCACTTAGCTGTGAAGCGAATTCTTCGATATTTGGCTTACACCCCAACTCTAGGATTATGGTATCCAAAGGGCTCAGAGTTTGATCTGGTTGGATTCTCGGATGCTGATTATGCTGGTGACAAGGTGGATCGCAAGTCTACATCAGGCACATGTCACTTTCTGGGAGATCACTTGTATGTTGGTCTTCAAAGAAGCAGAACTGTGTATCTCTCTCCACTGCTGAATCTGAATACATTGCTGCTGGATCTTGCTGCGCTCAGCTTCTGTGGATGAAGCAAACACTCAAGGACTATGGCATTCATCTGAAGCAAGTGCCACTCTACTGCGACAACGAAAGCGCCATCAAGATTGCCAACAACCTAGTTCAGCACTCGAAGACAAAGCACATTGAAATTCGTCATCACTTTCTCAGAGATCATGTTGTGAAGGAAGATATTGATATCATACACGTCAACACTGAAGAGCAATTGGCAGATATCTTCACCAAGCCCTTGGATGAGAAGAGATTTTGCAAGTTACGGTGTGAGCTAAATATCTTGGAATCCTCAAATGTCCTGTGATCAGGCACACATCCTAACACTTATGCATATTGATGACTTAGATGTGCAACACACGAAGTAACGTATATCTTCAATCAATGAAGACATACATTCTAAGTGTGAATACATTAATGTGGAATTTGACTTCGGAGCGCCATGATAATTGTGCGCCGTGTCTGGGTCTAATACTTCCTATACGGTGGGTAACGCCACCACCAAATTTCTTTTGAAGTGTTTCACTCATGGCGTTACCTGCAATGTCTTCACATTTGGTTTGGCTTCAATCTCAACATGTCTTCATGATTATCTTCACTATGTTGATTATTATATATATATATACTAGTGTTCTGTCCTCTACAGCATTCACTTATAGCTATGTCTTCTTTTTGAATCTTTTGAACTAAGTGAATGTGATCGGACCCTAACCTCTCTATGCTTTCTATCTCAAATTCTATCTCTCCAAATCATATGCATTCTATTGAAACTGTCGAATGTCTTCTCTGCGTCCTTGTCAGCAGAAGATACAGAGACAACCATTAAGTCTTTCAATGCTCATTCCTCACACATGAAACCCGGAGAAGTAGGAACGACCACCCGACAATCCAGGCGTGCGTGGGACGTGGAACAAACCCCAAAATTCCGCATAATGGCCACGTGTTCCTCAGATGCGAATCGCCAGGGGCACCTGTGTAATAAGCGCAGTGCCGCCCTGTACCTATAAATACACACTTCACAGCGGTCATTATCTCTTCTTCCACTCTCGCACGAACCCTAGCGCCACCGCTAGCCCTCGACGACGCCGGCGACGAAGCGCTTCGCTGCCGCAACCTCTCCGACGCCGTCTTCACGCCGACCGCGGACATCGTCCTCCCGCCGTCGCCGTAGGTGTCCTCCGTCGCCAAGTTAGGGCACGGAAGATCGAACTGCTCGGCCTCATCTTCCACTTCGTCTAGCAGTTTCGTAGTGTGGTACAATAAAACTTCCTTTTTAGCACATGTTGATCTATGGGATTTATCATTTCTACCACAGCATTCGCGTTTTGTTCACACAAAGTTAGAATCTTCCTGCTATCACCCGATCTCTACATGCTAGATAATTCAATTGTGGCCTTACAAACAAGTATCGTAAGATGCCTCACTTTGTTATGGATCTGTGATGCTCATATCAAATCGAGAACCACTTCTTACCATGAGTGAATGTCTCGCACGATGAGGTCAATGTCTTCTAAACTGATTTATCTTCAAAATCTTCTGAGAATGCATATGACCTCTTCCCCTTCCCTCGCACCTTAATGCTGTCACAGGTACATGTCCGTGGGAGAATCCTTTGGTTCTCATAGTCTGCATTCATTTGCAGAATTCTTACAGCATCACATAAATCTCCTGAAGCCAGTTCCTGTTGGTCCAGCAAGAGAAAGCCTTTGAAGCCTTTGAACATCTTGAAGCCTTTCAAGTTAAAGTTTATGGCTTCAGAGAAAGCAGCAAGGAAGGGGGGCAGACAGCGTCGTGGCGGAACATCCAGAGATCTGCCAGATGAACTCGCAGAAATGTACAAGACAGATCCTGAAGAGGATTACAGTCAGCGCAAGACCCGAATCCAATGGATTCGATGATATTGGGCAGAACAATGGTTCAAATACCGCTTCACAACCCAAGAGTATGCTGAGAAAAGTGCCATCAAGAGACCGTGGGGAGACATCCTATACAAGAATCTTCTACCCAGGTCCAGAGATGAAGCCATTGCTCAAGGCTTCTATCCATGCATGGTCCGTGGGCCACAGCCTGATGCACACTCCATCGTCACTATGGTGTCGTGACGACAATCTGTTCAAGCGCAACTTCCAGTTTGCCCAAAACTCAGCGAAGCAGAACAAGAAGAAATTTGGGTTAGACTTCAACCCTGGTCCCTCAGCACCAAGGGCAGATGGCACACGAGAAGCAGAACCCAATGTCATCGGTCCTTATGCCAACCTTGAAGGCCTCATCACCCGCATCTTAGTTCAAGGGACTGCAGTGAATGAGCCTCCAGCTGACTCTGAATCAGAAGAAGCTCCTGCAGTGCTGAAGCCAAAGAAGATGAAGAAGCCTAAAGCTTCAAAGCCTGCCCTTCACCCAAAATTCAAGGGCGAAGCCACTGGCAACTGCACCTCCTGAAGACAGTGTGCAGTCTGAAGACTTATCACGCATCTCCAAGCCCCAGAAGGCCAAGGTGCCTCTGCCACACAGCGGCCAAGAGCTCACAGCTGCTGCCATTCTGCGCAATGATGACATTGACCTGTCAAGTGATGAAGACCTAGCAGATGACGCTCTTGAGCAACTCATCAAGAGCAAAGAAGAAGCAGAAATCTTCAATGATCTGCCACTCTTTGATGTCACCATCATCCACAACTTCATTGACGAGTGGTTTGACACGCCAAACATCAGCTTTGATGATCTGCAGCTACCCATTGGCCTCAGTGTCGCCTTCCATGGCGCCATTGCTTCAGAACTAGCCATCGCCCAGCGCATTGTTGAGCTGAAGCAGAAGATTGACTATGAAAAGGCTCAGTTCAAGAAGCATATGGCCAAGCTCAGCGTGCAAGATGTGAAGAACTTCAAGATCATGATGCACGAGCTCAAGGAAGCCTTTATGAAGAAGCATGCAGAAGCTCAGGGTTCGCGTGAGCGCATGAAGACTCTGGCTGACAGATGTGTGCAAGCCTATAATGAGGCTGAGAAGCGCAAGGCACTTGGGCGTCCTGGCATCGACCCCAGGATGGCCGCAAAGAAGAAGAAGAAGCCTGCTACGGCTGAACCTGATGCACCAAGGCAAGAAGCAGTTCCGATTGTCTTCCCAACAAGAATGACTGGCTCGAAGCCAAAGAGCCGGTCAACAGCTTCAGAGCTCAAGAAGACAAGAACTGCTGAGGCTGAAGCCAGGAAGAGGAAACACTCTGAAGCCTCTCCTACTGCCCCCACCAAGAAAAAGAGAAAGACCAAGAAAGCTCGGGCTGCTCCCACAGAGCCCTTGATAGTTGAACCCATTTCCATGGTTCACCCCGACGCCAATCCACAAGAACGCCAACTGACCATCCATGTGCCTGCTTCCACAGAGGCTCGGAGCTGAAGACATTCCAGCAGCTGATCCCATCGCTGCTGAAGACATTGGTCAATCATGACAATGTAGAAGATGATGCAGTCATTCCTCAGCTTGAAAACAGCGAACTCATCAGCATTGGTCATCCATTGACGCCAATTGCATAGGATGCTTCATGGGCGGATCGCCCACAAGAGGAAGAAGACAATGAGGCCCAGCCCGCTCAATCTCCACAGGCATCGCCCGCGTTGCACAGGCTTCGCAAAGGTCCAAGGCCTCACGTCTCTGCTGAAGACATTCCGGCTGCATCAGCCGAAGATGAAGAAGTACCACAAGTCCCCTCGTCTCCCCAAGAAGCAGTTCTTACAGAGAACGTGCTTGTGTCCGACCCTCCAACTCTTCAAGTGGAGGATGAAAATCGTGTGGCTGCCACAACTAACAATGAAGCTAATGTGGAGCCCTCCCCACCAAAAGCATCAGAAGACAGCCAAGCCACTGATCCTGACACTTCTGTTCCTGCGTCTGCTGCCGGTCCCCAGTTCGACTATCATGTTGAGCACAGGCCTCAGGTACAGAAGCCAATCCCAAGACTGCCAAGGTTCCCAGGTCCTGCATCAGCATCTGGCTCCTTCAACATCAATGGCTTCAGGGCAGACAATACATTCTTCAATATCTCCAAGAACCCATACTTAAGGGAAAGGATTTCATCAGATCGGTTCTGGAGCTATCCTCAGCGAAGTTATTACTCATGCATACTCTACAACCAAGGCCGCATCTTCCCACAGAAGCGCCTTGACGTTGAAGCCATAGCTGGTCTGCCCTGCCTCGAAGAAAGCTTTGGATTGCTTCAAGCAAGTTGGACTGCTGCCATTCATAACTGACCAAGAGCATTGGAATGACGAGCTGCTGCTCCAATTCTATGCCACACTCCACATCCGTGGGTACAACAGAGATCCGAAGACTTGGGTCCTGGAGTGGATGACCAGCAATGTTCATCACGAAGCCAATGCATTTGATATCATTGAGCTCACTGGCTTGCCCACTCCTGGCGATCTCTTCGAGCAAGGCTGTCAGCTGCATACTGAAGCCACTGAGAGCATCTTTCAGAGGCCTGAACCTGATATGAGTAAGATGCTCAGCATGATGAAGCCATTGCCCCAAGATGCTGCTTATCCCACAGCGTTCTTCGTTGAAGACCTTGAGTATCTGACAAGAACCATCTATCACATCCTCAGGCGGACTCTCTGGCCCATTAAAGGACACTCTCCAAATGCCAAGATTGAGGGTGCAATGAAGACTTTGATATTCTATATCCTTCATGGCAAATGCTTCAATGCACAGGACTTCTTCATACGCCAACTTGCTGCATCAGGCTCTGATCTGTTTGGTTTAAAGTTCTACGCCCCTTGGTGACTGCCAGAGTTATCGAGGATGAAGATGATGCTACTTCACCGCCACCTCCCTCAGCACACATCGATACTGATCCAAGTTCGTCTGCACCGCCAAACACCACCGAAGACCCTGCCACTTCACCTACTCCTCATGGGACCGAGTAGATGCTCTATGTCTTCAAACCTTTTTGGTCCCCACTGACAAAAGGGGGAGAAGCATATGGGGTTGATAGTCTTCAAGCGGGTCCATATGGGCGGGTGCTTTATATTTTGCTATATTTTGCTTCGTGCTTACAACTCTCGTTTTGCTACATTTGGTTCTTTGAGTTGTAACACTTAAACTCGATGGTCGTCTGCTACTTATTTGCCAACTTGTTTTGCGATGATAAATTCCGCATGTGCGACAATAAATTCCGCACTTAGATCATTCTGCAGATGTCCATTTTTCATTATGCATGTCATTATCTTCATATACTTTTACATGCATAGTGGATTGTCATCATAAGTTGAAGTGGATCTCCACAAGTACAACCTGCCATGTGCATTTGCATTCCAAAAGCAAATTACTTATATGCACATCTTCAGGGGGAGCCCTTGCAACTTATGAAGACAATTCCTTATCCTTTAAAATTTCACAGATTATATTCCCCGTTGAAAACTTCAACTAGTTTGTCATCAATCACCAAAAAGGGGGAGATTGTAAGTGCATCTAGTGCCACCCCTAGTTGGTTTTGGAGTATTGACGACAAACCTAGTTGAGGGACTAATGTGTTTGTGAGAATTGTAGGATAACACAGGTAGAAGTCCCTCATTGATTCGGTTTTCCTACCAGAGATGACCCCTAAAAATGTACGAAGATATTGAAGTCAATGGTGGTATATGAAGATATTCACATTGAAGACTATGACAAGAGAAGACACCACGTGAAGCCTATGGAACTCGAAGACTTAGATCTTTCATAGTTCTCTTTCATTTGTGTTGAGTCATAGGAACCACCGTACTGTTAAGTGGGGTCCAAGAGAACCAGTCAGAACGACTGAAGTGATGCCTAAACAAAAAACCTATGTCTTCGAGTGAAGACTATGAGAGCAAATCTTGTCCAGAGTCGGACAAGTCAGCTTTGCTTGTAGCCCAAGTAAAGTTGTCGTGTGGGTTTGAAATCTGACCGTTGAAACACGTGTCAGTTCCTTAATGACCCAGGGTCATTTCGGACAAATCAGGTCGGGTTGCCAAGTGGCTATAAATAGCCCACCCCCTACAACCATAAACAGTTGGCTGCTCAGATTCAGTGCACGGCTTTTGTCGTTTGAGAGCAACCCACCTCGAAGCCTTTGAGAGAGAGAATACCTAGCGAGGATAAAGCCCTAACCACCCAGAGCCAGAGAGAATTGGGCATCACTTAAGTCTTCTTGTCTGAGTGATCTGAAGACTTATTACACTTGAGGACTGTGCATCCTCCAGCCGGTTAGGCGTCGCGTTCTGAGCATCCAAGAGACATTGTGGATTGCCGGTGAACGAAGTCTGTGAAGGTTTGGGAGTCTACCTTGAAGACTTACCAGAGGATTGGGCGAGGTCTGTGTGACCTTAGCTCAAGGAGAATACGGTGAGGACTGGGTGTTCTGAGCTACCTGTTCAGGACTGGGTGTCCGGGACTGTGTGTCCTAAGGTTTAAATACCTAGCCGCTCCAACCAGACGTACAGTTGTCACAGCAACTGGAACTGGTCCAACAAATCATTGTCTTCAACGAGTCACTGGTTTCATCTTCACTTCCTTTTACTTACTGTTACTCATTGTGAAGTCATTGCATGTTTGCTCTATCTTTTGTCTTCACAACGTGAATGTATGATCTGTTTGGCTTCATAATATCTTCCTACCTGGTCCTTATTACACTGCAGCTATTTGTCACCGTGCTTTCACTCTATTGAATACTTGACCATGGCTTGCCTAGTGTAGTCTACCTTCCGCTGCATAGTAATAGGCATATCTCTACTGTTTGTCTTCATAACTTCCACGTTTTGAAGACTTTCATAAAAATCGCCTATTCACCCCCCCTCTAGTCGATATAACGCACTTTCAAAGACCATAATTAAATTGTTGAAGTGGCTCTTATATGCATTATTGTTGATTTAACCAAGAGCCCATATTGCCTTGTCTTCTCCTGTTTATTGAATGCTCGCAGATTCCAGCTTAGTCCAATGCACGTACACTCTTATTATTATTCACACCATTCGGTCGTGTAAGTGAAAGGCAATTATGATGATATATGATGGACTGACTGAGATGAGAAAAGCTGTTATGAACTCGACCTCTTTTGTTTTTGTAAATATGATGAGCCCCTCGTTCTTGATTCAGCTTATTATGAATAAACATGTTTGCAATGACAATTAGAGATCGTAGTTGCTTGTGCCGTGCTTGATTAGCTATGAGTTATAATGATTTACCTTGTGTGCCAACATGCTATTGCGATGATTATGATGTGGTATGATGGGGTGGTATCCTCCTTTGAATGATTTAAGTGATTTGACTTGGCACATGTTCATGCATGTAGTTGAAACAAAATCAACATAGCCTTCACAATATTTATATTCATGGTGGATTATATCCTACTCATGCTTGCATCCAATATTTATTAATTTTAATGCATGTACATGGCTCTTGTCGCTCTCTAGTTGGTCGCTTCCCAGTCTTTTGCTGGCCTTCACTTGTACTAAGCGGGAATACTCTAGCCGATGTGCCAGGTGTCCTCTAGTTATTCGCTGTTGTTGCCATGTCTCTGCTTGCGTGTCATGCATTGCATATCATGTCATCATGTGCATTTCATTTGTATACGTGTTCGTCTCATGCATCCGAGCTTTTTCCCCGTTGTCCGTTTTGCAATCCTGCGCTTCGTTCTCCTCCGGTGGTCAATTATACCTTTCTTTCATGTGTGGGGATTAAACATTTCCGGATTGGACTGAGACTTGTCATGCGTCCTTGGTTTACTACCGGTAGACCGCCTGTCAAGTTTCGTATCATTTGGACTTCGTTTGATACTCCAACGGTTAACCGAGGGACCGAAAAGGCCTCGTGTGTGTTGCAGCCCAACACCCTTCCAATTTGGCCTAAAACCCACCTAAGCCTTCTCCATCATCTAGAGCATTCGATCACGATCGCGTGGCTGAAAACCACACCTCATTTGGACTCTCCTAACCCCTCCTATGTCTATTTAAAGATCCCCTCCGTTTTCTTCTTCTTCTTCCCCCCGAAACCCTAACCTTCGTCCACCTCGCACCGCCGGACAAATTCGTCCGGCCGGACATGTCCGCCGTCGCCGCCACCTCACTCCGGCCTATCGGAGCTCGCCACGTCACCCCGCCGCCGCTCCAGGCCAACCCCCGCGCGCCACCTGGCCTCCTCCTCTCTCCTCCGCCGCCACGGGCCCGCGTGGCCCAGATCTGGCCCGCGGGGCCCGGATCCGCCGCCGCCCGGCCTTCGCCACCACCCGCCTGCGTCCTCAGCACCCGCGGGCGCCCGCCTCCGCCGCTGCCAGGCGACGTCGCCGCGCCGCCCTGGCTCCGGTCGCCGGACCTCGCCGCGCCCGAGGCGCTCGCCCCCGGAATCCGCGCTCCGCCGCCACTGTCCGCCGGCGCGATCCGCGCCGCCCCGAACCTCGCCGGCCCCCGGATGCGCCGCCCCGCTCCTCTCCGGCCATCTTCTTCCTCTCCGGCCGCCGTCCCCGCCGTCTCCGGCGAGATCCGCCGTCCTCGTCATCCGCGCCAACCGGGATCAGATCCACCCGCTCGCTCAACCAAACGGCGTCCTCCGTCCCGGATCCGCGCCGTCCCGCACCACCTCGTCCCGTGTTGACTTCTTCCGCGGGGTAAATTTCCTCTAAGTCCTGAGATTTCAGATTCATGTGCCCATCTTCATCGCATCGTAACTTTGCATCCATGGCTCCGATTCATGCATATAGCATATCAAAATGTTCATCTCAGAGAGTACATCATTTCATTCCATTGCATCATTTTCATTTGAGTTCATCTTGATGCCCGAAATGCTGTTAGAAGAGTGCTACTTGAGATAATTGTCAGATCTGCTACTCCATTTAGAGTTTTGTCATTTTTTGCCATGATTTTTGTGTGCATGTTATGCCCTGATGCTCTACATATGTTTTGTTAAGGGTTTTGTCATCTTTTCAGAGGTGCAATCCATGTATTTTTGTGATGTGTGTGGTGACTAGTGCAAGCTTGCAAAGTGAGGCACTTGGTAATTCTGATTTCAGGGACTTGGCATTTCCACTAAGTCCTTGAGCTGTTTATCTCATGTTGCCATATGTTCATGTTGTTTCTGAGAGATCCGTGCCTCTTTTGAGGATGATCAGTAAGGATGTTTCATTAATCTTGTAGTGCTCTATCCATCCATGTCTTTGTTTGCAATTATGGAGAACCCTAGCTTGAGTCAATCAAGCTCTACCTTTGCTACTTTGTGAATCTGGGCAGATTGTCAACTTGTTTGCAATTTTGCCGATGATGTTGTAGTTGATCCGTGCATGCTATGCCATTGTTCTTGCCATGTCTAGCTTGCATTTTGTGTGTTCTTGATAGATGTATGCTTAGCTTTTCATGACTTGCTCCGTAGTGAGTGCATCGAGCTCGTAAACATGCCTACTTGAGATCTGATCCCTTTTGGCTCAAGGTCACTAAGGGACTTTTGTTAAGATTTTTGAGTAGCTCCATGCCATGTTTTACTTTGCCATGTTCAGGTCCTGTAGCATGTAGTTTTGTTGCTCCGAAGAGTGCTACTTGGTCTGAAATTCCAGACAAGTGTTAATTTCACTAAGTCTGAGATCTGTTTACCATATGCATTTTTGCCATGCTTGTTTGAACCTGTTAATGGATGAATTGGCCGTAGCTCAGTGCTAGATTTTTGTTAAGCATCTTGTATGCATCCCTGCCATGTATTTTGTTGTCATGTTTGTGGGCTGTAGCATGTTCATCTCATTGCATTTAGATGGCTACTTGCTGTAAATCGCAGACCGTGGTCATATTTGAATCGCTTGCCATTTCCAAACCGTAACTCCGATTCCGGCGTTCTTTATATCGTTTTCAAGCGATTTCATCTCACCTTTCCAGTGGCACACTTGGATTTCCAAGTTGAGGCCAGGTTCATGCATTCCTTGTCCAATCATACATATGCATCGCATACCGCATCCCGCATATCATACCATGTTCATGTGTTGGTTGTTTACTATGTTGTGTGCTTCTTTCCGGTGTTTGCTTCTTCGGGTTGGTTCTGGTAACGTCGCGTTTGTGAGGACCTGTTCGTCTACGTCCGTTTGTCTACTTCATGGACTCGTTCTTCTTCCTTGTGGGATTTCAGGCAAGATGATCATACCCTCGAAATTACTTCTATCTTTGCTTGCTTAGATGCTCGCTCTTTTGCTTGCCTATGCTGCGATACCTACCACTTGCTTATCATGCCTCCTATATTGTTAAACCAAGCTTCTAACCCACCTTGTCCTAGCAAACCGTTGTTTGGCTATGTTACCGCTTTGCTCAGCCCCTCTTATAGCGTTGTTAGTTGCAGGTGAAGATTGTAGTTCGTTCCTTGTTGGAACCTGGAGTTGTTGTTCCTTGTTGGAACATGTTTACTTGTTGGGATATCACATTATATCTTATTTAATTAATGCATCTATATACTTGGTAAAGGGTGGAAGGCTCGTCCTTATGCCTGGTGTTTTGTTCCACTCTTGCCGCCCTAGTTTCCGTCATATCGGTGTTATGTTCCCGGATTTTGCGTTCCTTACGCGGTTGGGCTATTATGGGAACCCCTTGACAGTTCGCCTTAAGTAAAGCTCTTCCAGCAATGCCCAACATTGGTTTTACCATTCGCCACCCAGCCTTTTCTTTTCCCTTGGGGTCGCGCGCCCAAGGGTCATCATTATTTTACCCCCCCGGGCCAGTGCTCCTCTGAGTGTTGGTCCAACCTGTCAGCTGCCGGTGACCACCAGGGGCAACTCTGGGCTGGCCTACCCGTACCTAGGACAATCTGAGTGTGCCCTGAGAAAGAGATATGTGCAGCTCCTATCAGGATTTGTCGGCACATTCGGGCGGTGTTGCTGGTTTAGTTTTACCCTGTCGAAATGTCTTGTAGAACCGGGATACCGAGTCTGATCGAAATGTCTCGGGAGGAGGTCTATTCCTTCGTTGACCGTGAGAGCTTGTGATGGGCTAAGTTGGGACACCCCTGCAGGGATTTGAACTTTCGAAAGCCGTGCCCACGGTTATGGGCAGATGGGAATTTGTTAATGTCCGGTTGTAGATAACTTGAATCTTAACTTAATTAAAATGAGTCAACTGCGTGTGTAACCGTGATGGTCTCTTTCCGGCGGAGTCCGGGAAGTGAACACGGTTGTTGGAGTTATGCTTGACGTAGGTTGTTTTAGGATCACTTCTTGATCATACTTTTATCGACCGTGCTTTGCCTTCTCTTCTCGCTCTCATTTGCGTATGTTAGCCACCATATATGCTAGTCGCTTGCTGCAGCTCCACCTCATACCTTTACCTTACCCATAAGCTTAAATAGTCTTGATCGCGAGGGTGTGAGATTGCTGAGTCCCCGTGGCTCACAGATACTTCCAAAACCAGCTTGTAGGTGCCGATGAGTCCGTGCAGATGACGCAACCAAGCTTAGGAGGGGCTCGATGAAGATCTTGTCCTTTGTGTTGTTTTGTTCTAGTTGATCAGTAGTGGAGCCCAGTTGGGGTCGATCGGGGACCTTGTCGCATTTGGGGTTCTTCTTTTATTTTGGTTCCGTAGCCGGACGATGAGTGTATTTGGATGATGTAATGCTTTATTCATGTATTGTGTGAAGTGGCGATTATAAGCCAACTATGTATCTATTTCCCTTATGTATTACATGGGTTGTGTGAAGATTACCTCATTTGCGACATTGCTTTCAATGCGGTTCTGCCTCTAAGTCGTGCTTCGACACGTGGGAGATATAGCTGCATCGAGGGCGTTACAAAATGGCTGGTCACCGGGATGCCCAGTCCCATGCTTTATGCAAACTAAATCAAAATTAATTGCAAACAAAACTCCCCCTGGGACCTGATATATGTTGGAGACACTCGTTGTTTCGAGCAAGTCATGGATTGATGCTTGTTGGTGGAGGGGGAGTATAAACTTTACCATTCTGTTTGGGAACCGCCTATAATGTGTTTAGCATGGAAGATATCGCCATCTCTTAGTTTCTACGTTGACAATGAAAGTATACCGCTCAAAATACAATTTATCTCTATCGCAAAACCGAGCTCTGGCACCTCTACAAATCCCTGCTTCCCTCTGCGAAGGGCCTATCCATTTACTTTTATGTTGAGTCACCACCCTCCTATTAAAAAGCACTAGCTGGAGAGCACAGCTGTCATTTGCATTCATCACTATTACTTTATATTGGGTATGACTATGATTGGATCTCTTTTACCATGAATTACAATGTCTAATCAGTCCTTGATCTTTTAAGGTGCTCTGCATTTATGTTTTGCGGTCTCAGAAAGGGCTAGCGAGATACCATCTTGTTATATCATATTATGATTGTTTTGAGAAAGTGTTGTCATCCGAGATTTATTATTATGGCTTGCTAGTTGATTATGCTATTGATATGAGTAATTATGAGACCTGAGAATTATTGCAAATGTGGTTAGTTATGATCTCTATTGAAAACTTGAATACTGGCTTGACATAGTTACAACAACAGGAGCAAACAGAGTTTGTAAAAATTTTTTTTCTTTCTTTCAGTTTGTCAACTGAATTGCTTGAGGACAAGCAAGGGTTTAAGCTTGGGGGAGTTGATACGTCTCCGTCGTATCTACTTTCCAAACACGTTTGCCCTTGTTTTGGACTCTAACTTGTATGATTTGAATGGAACTAACCCGGACTGACGCTGTTTTCAGCAGAATTGCCATGGTGTTGTTTTATGTGCAGAAAACAAATATTCTCGAAATGACCTGAAACTCCATGGAACATCTTAGAAAAAATAATAAAAAATCCTCGCCAAAGATGAAGACCAGGGGGCCCACACCCTGTCCATGAGGGTGGGGGCGCGCCCCCCTACCTCGTGGGCCCCCTGGATGCCCTCCGACGCCAACTCCAACTCTATATATTTGCTTTCGGAGAGAAAAAAATCAGAGAGAAGAAATCATCACGTTTTACGATACGGAGCCGCCGCCAAGCCCTAAAACCTCTCGGGAGGGCTGATCTGGAGTCCGTTCGGGGCTCCGGAGAGGGGGATTCGTCGCCGTCGTCATCATCAACCATCCTCCATCACCAATTTCATGATGCTGATCGCCGTGCGTGAGTAATTCCATCGTAGGCTTGTTGGACGGTGATGGGTTGGATGAGATTTATCATGTAATCGAGTTAGTTTTGTTAGGGTTTGATCCCTAGTATCCACTATGTTCTGAGATTGATGTTGCTATGACTTTGCTATGCTTAATGCTTGTCACTAGGGCCCGAGTGCCATGATTTCAGATCTGAACCTATTATGTTTTCATGAATATATGTGAGTTCTTGATCCTATCTTGCAAGTCTATAGTCACCTACTATGTGTTATGATCCGGCAACCCCGAAATGACAATAATCGGGACCACTCCCGGTGATGACCTTAGTTTGAGGAGTTCATGTATTCACTATGTGCTAATGCTTTGTTCTGGTTCTCTATTAAAAGGAGGCCTTAATATCCCTTAGTTTCCGATAGGACCCCGCTGCCACTGGAGGGTAAGACAAAAGATGTCATGCAAGTTCTTTTCCATAAGCACGTATGACTATATACGGAATACATGCCTACATTACATTGATGGATTGGAGCTAGTTCTGTGTCACCCTATGTTATGACTGTTACATGATGAACCGCATCCGGCATAATTATCCATCACTGATCTGGTGCCTACAAGTTTTCCATATACTGGTTTACGCTTATTTACTTTCCCGCTGCTACTGTTACAATCACTACAAAATACCAAAAACATTATTTTTGCTGTCTTTACTTTTGTTGCCGCTACCACCACTATCATATTACTTTGCTACTAAACACTTTGCTGCAGATACTAAGTTTCCAGGTGTGGTTAAATTGACAACTCAGCTGCTAATACTTGAGAATATTCTTTGGCTCCCCTTGTGCCGAATCAATAAATTTGGGTTGAATACTCTACCCTCGAAGGCTGTTGGGATCCCCTATACTTGTGGGTTATCAAGCGGCTAGGTATTCAAACTTGAGGACACACAGTCCCGGACACACAGTCCTCACCGTATTCTCCTTGAGCTAAGGTCACACAGACCTCGCCCAATCACTTGTGGTAAGTCTTCAGGTGACTTCCAAACCTTCACAGACTTGGTCACTCGGCAATCCGCAATTCCTCTTGGATGCTCTAGACCATGACGCCTAACCGTCTGGAAGAAGCACAGTCTTCAAAGGTAACAAGCGTCAGATCCACGCAGGATCAATCTCTTCAGTGATGCTCAATCACTTTGGGTTTGTAGGTGTTTGGGTTTGGGTTTTCCTCACTCGATGATTTTCGCTCAAAGTCCTCGGAGGATGGGATGCTCTCAAATGACAAGTGTCAGTTTCTCTCAGAGCAGCCAACCAGCTAGTGGTTACAGGGGGCGGCTAGTTATAGCTAGGGAGCAGCCCGACATGATAAGACATAAATGCCCTTCAATGATATGACCGTTAGGTGGGTAGAAATTTTGGGACAGCTCGCGCGCAGCACAACAACGGTCGGATATTTGAGGCTCAAATTCCTCAGGGCTATCATGTTCCTCACTGTGTAGGCAATCCGCACTGGCGAATTCCTAACTCCTTAGTCAGAACAAATTCCTCAGAGACCAGAAGAACTTTGTCTCTGTCACTGAAGAATATGACTGAATTGTATGAGATTTCCAATGGCTTCACTCGAAGGGATTGGTAGGTGTAGGATTTTGAGTTGAGCATCACTTGAAATTTTTTCCTTAGTATTTTCTCGACCCCCTTTAACAGTACGGTGTTTCCTATGACTCAAGAAAGAGAAAATGAAACTACGAAAACAAAAGTCTTCACGCTTCATGTTCCTCGAATGAATACCAAGTCTTTAAGGTTACACCAATTTCTTCACTTTCAAAGTCTTCAGAATTACAAAGTCTTCAGTCGAAGAACTTCATTTTTAGGGGTCGACTTTCTCTATACATATCAAACTCCTTATAGATTTATAGACCTGTGTACACTCATAAACACATTAGTTCCTTAACCTATAAGTCTTCAATACACCAAAATCACTAAGGAGCACTAGATGCACTTACATAGTGTCGGTCTATAGGACTCTACTGTTGCCGATTTGTCGGTTTGTATTTCATGATTTTTGTCAGACTTTTAATTTTGGCTGTGTGCATCTTAATTATGTAGAGGCCGGGTGTTACTCATATTGCTTTGTATCCACTTAATGCTACATTTTAAGGTAATAAAATCGCCCTTTATCAAGAAAAAAAACATTCATAACCCGTATAGTTCAGCGTTTCTCGTCTCAATTAGGTGACGCCGCCTTCAGCAACCAGCAAGAGGTCCAAATAGAATGTACATCTCATGCCATCGGTGAGCTCATCAACTCTTCACATAAAATGCATGGTAGTTAATACATACGCAGAAAAAATATTAAAGAAAAATATAGTACATATCTACCCGGGGCTGATTAATACTGAACCCTTTTTTGGTCAAATAATAACAATAGTAATAATCCTCACTCCCGTACCTACCTACTCAGCTGCGCTGCCTACTTAACCCGTCAGCTCCCTCCATTCCCTCACTTCCTCTCCAGCTAGAGCTCCTCCCCATCACAAGTCCTTCGAGAATCTAGCTAGCTAGCTAGCTTGCTTTAGCACTTCTCTCCATATCTCGATGGAGTGCGAGAACGGGCACGTCGCCGCCAACTTGTGCGTGGCGCAGCCAGCGCGGGCTGACCCACTGAACTAGGGGAAGGCGCCGGCGGAGCTCTCGGGGAGCCATTTAGATGCGGTTAAGCGCATGGTTGAGGAGTACCGTAGGCCTGTGGTGACGATGGAGGGCGCCAGCCTGACCATCGCCATGGTCGCTGCGGTGGCTGCCGGCGCCGTTACCAGGGTGGAGCTCGACGACTCCACCGGCGGCCGCGTCAAGGAGAGCAGCGACTGGGTCATGGACAGCATGACAAACGGCACCAACAGCTACTACGGTGACACCACCTCTCACCGGACGACCAAGGAGGTCAGCGCTCTCCAGAGGGAGCTCGTCAGGTACAAACTAACCCAGAAAAGACGAACTATATTTCACTTCTTCATCGTCTCTGTTTGTGAGTTATGGAAGCCTTATTTTTTTTTCTAAAATTGTGCATGTATTTCTTGCTGTTAAGATGCTTTAATGCGGGAGCCTTCGGCACCGGCAAAGACGGCCATGTTTTGCCTGCTGCGGCGACGAGAGCGGCGATGCTCGTCCGTGCCAATACCTTGCTCCAGGGATATTCTGGCGTGCGCTTCCAGATCCTCGAGACAATCATCACATTTCGTCTCAACACCAACGTGACACCATGCATGCCTACCTCTCCGGGGCACCCTCACCGTGTCCAGTGACCTCGTCCCGCTTTCCTATATTGCGGGCCTGGTAACCGGCCGCCCAAACTGCATGGCCACAACTCCGGATGGCACCAAGGTTAATGCCGCGGAGGCATTCAAGATCGCCGGCATCCAACATGGCTTCTTCGAGCTGCAGCCCAAGGAAGGCCTTGCAATGATGAACAACACGGCGGTGGGCTCAGGGCTTGCGTCCATGGTGCTTTTCGAGGCTAACATCTTTGGTCTCCTTGTTGAGGTCCTGTCAGCCGTCTTCTGTGAGGTCATGAACGGCAAGCCGGAGTACACCGATCACTTGACCCACAAGCTGAAGCACCAACCCAGACAAATCGAGGCCGCCGCCATCATGGAGCACATTCTTGAAGGGAGCTCCTACATGATGCTCAAGAAGAAGCTCGACGAGCTTGACACACCAATGAAGCCGAAGCAAGATAGATATGCACTCCGCACGTGGCCGCAGTGGCTTGGCCCTCAGATTGAGGTCATCCGTTTGGCCACCAAGTCGATTGAGCGGGAGATCAACTCTGTCAACAACAACCCACTCATTGACATCTCCCGTGGCAAGGCTATCCATGGTGGAAACTTCTAGGGCACACCCATTGGTGTGTTCATGGACAACACCAGGCTTGCCATTGCTGCTATAGGCAAGCTCATGTTTGCACAGTTCTCAGAGCTAGTGAACGACTTCTACAACAATGGTTTGCCTTCCAACCTCTCCGGCGGGCATAACCTAAGCTTGGGCTATGGCTTCAAGGGTGCCGAGATCGCAATGGCCTCATACTGCTCCGAGCTCCAATTCTTGGGTAACCCTGTGACTAACCATGTCCAAAGTGCAGAGCAACACAACCAAGGTGTCAACTCTCTTGGTCTGATCTCCTCCAGAAAGACCGCCGAGGCCATTGACATATTGAAGCTCATGTCCTCGACATTCTTGGTTGCATTGTGCCAGGCTATAGACCTCCGCCACCTCGAGGAGAATGTCAAGAATGTTGTCAAGAGTTGTGTGAAGATGGTGGCTAGGAAGACACTGGTCACCAATAACAATGGTCATCTCCACAACGCGCGCTTTTGCGAGAAGGACTTGCTGCTCACAGTCGACCGTGAGGCAGTCTTCGCGTACGCAGATGACCCTTACAGCGCCAACTACCCACTAATGCAGAAGATGCGTGCAGTCCTCGTGGAGAATTCCTTGGCCAATGGTGAGGCCGAGCGCGATGCGGAGACATCAGTGTTTGCTAAACTTGCCATGTTCGAGCAAGAGCTCCGTGCAGTGCTGCCAAAGGAGGTCGAGGCTGCCCGAAGTGCCGTGGAGAACGGTACTACCGCACAGAAGAATCGTATCATTGAATGCCGATCATACCCGCTCTACCGGTTCGTGCGCAAGGAGCTTGGAACGGAGTACTTGACCGGGGAGAAGACAAGGTCTCCTGGTGAAGAGGTGGACAAGGTGTTTGTTGCCATGAACAAGGGCAAGCACATCGACCCACTGCTGGAGTGTCTCAAGGAGTGGAACGGTGAGCCCCTTCCGATCCGCTGAAGATCGAGAACTTGAAGAGAAGATAGTGTGCTTCAGAGTTATGAAGGCTTCAGATGTTTTTAGCTTATAAGTAATAATGTTGTTTTTCCGTTGGATTTCCTTAGAAGTCGCTGTTTTGTAATGTTCTCACGGAGTTGATCAGTGGTATCTCTGTAGTTGCTAGTTCCATCAACACAATATGATGGCTTCTCCGAATTCCTAGTCTTGTATCCAGTTATCGCTATTTAAGTGTTCCATTTACCAATTTCAGTCTGAAATGTGACAAAGGCACTCCATACGCTATTCTCTGACTTAACTTCGTGCTAGGAACATATTTTGGATAAATAATTTTTTTATTTCTTTGTTGATGGATGAACACAAATAGTTTCTTTCGGCAACGAAAAAGTTCATGAAACAAAAATACAAGGTTCACACGTAATTTAAAGGGCATTCAAAATAGGCTTGCAAGACGAAGGGCAAGGAGCCCTCTCAAAACCACCTCGAGAGTCCATTCGAATATTGTCACAAGAGCTATAACATGTGTGCATACTTGTAGATAACATGTAAGCGATTATAAAATATAGCCCTCTCAAAGCTAATTTTACTCTCTCTCCCGAAGAAGAAATTAGAGGTTGGCATTTCTTTTCAGTATATCCCAGCAAGTGTGATTCAAAAGCAAATTTCACTGGCATGCGTGGTCACGGTGTGTACTGGGTGGCCGATCAGGCCCGTGCGCAGGACCAGTGTACGCCGTGTTCCTCTTTCATGAGAAAATTCAAACGCCACATGAACTCGTGAGGCACATGCCGCGTGCAACGCGTGCCTCGTCCTTGTGGGTGCAATTCGGCCCCATCTTCGTACCAGACTAATAATCACTGGTGTAAGGAAGCCACATGCTAGCTGCAGACATTATTTTATAGTCTCTCCACGAACCTGACTGATCACTTCAATTAAACTGTTACTGTAATGATTCCCAAACAAATAAATGTTACGGTAATGGGGGAGGTTCTTTGCAGCTAATTAATTCATCGGAGAGCAGCAGGAAAATATAGAACAAAATAATACTCGAGATCATGATCGAGTTCAAGCCCCATATATACGCGAATATCCAGCTGAGGGGGGGGGGGGGGAGGGGGGGGGGGGGGGGTTAAAAATAAACAGTATTACAAAAGATTGTCAGGAAGAAGAGGAAAACACACAAAAATTCCATGATGCAAGCAAGTAAATTGCCAAACTGTTGTGAAAAAAACACATAGGGAAATTGATTTAATTTACCCATAGGTAGTATGGGAAACATTTGAATATGATGCAAAAAAGCATTGGCACATCAGACAACCAAAATGTACCTACCAAAACGTACGTAAGCGTTCAAATATATTTAAAATTGTGCATTTACGCATCAATAAAACTTAAATTGCATCCTAAAATATGCATCGACCATACTTTGCGATCTCGAAGTCTGGTCGATTCAGCTCGATGCATATTTGAGGATGCAGTTTAAGCTAGTAAAAAGCGAAAGAATTATGAAGAGATCCTCATGTACGTCCTCAGGAATGCATGGAAGGAGAGGATTTTTCAGGGCGAGACCATAAATGTGCTACAGGTTGCTTATGGAGAGGAAAAGAGACCATAGGGTGTTCCATGACTCAAAGCATGTGCAAGGATTGAGGATTGTAATATCTCTCACACCAACATAATCCAACTTATATAGTCCACTGTCTGGCGAGTGGATTAACTGTAAATACATATTTATATGAGACGAGCTTACAAGCCCAGTGGCAGTGACAAACCGCATCAAACAGAGGTGCATCCAGTCAAGATGCCAGTGTCGTGTGCACTCACACAACAATACAATACAAACACATATGTCATATAATGGATCCATCATTATTGAACACATTCTGGAACGACATGACTATGAGCAACAACATAGGATAACTGCAGGCAGGCCTGCGTGTGGATCAGTTGGTGGAAGCCCTAACCCAGAGAAAATCGAGCTCCAGTAGATAGCCATCGGTGTAATGCGCTTTTCCGACGAGATTCATGCCTCCATCATCCTTGTATATGCGGCACCCATAAGGACCAATTGCAATGGTGTAGCCAAGTTCGGCGAGCTGGCCAGTGGAGACGAAGTTTGCGTGAAGGCCAGGGACGTAGAGAACATCTCCCAGGATCATGTTGGCAGTGTTCACCGATCCACGGCCATGAACCGCCATACGCCCCATATTTGGCGTGTCAATAATAACTTGATCGCCGAAGGCTGGTGTGTAGTCGACCAAATGGTTGAGGTAACCTGTCATGTGTTGCGGAGCAGCAGATGCAACACGCCAGGTTCGCTCGGGCGTCAAGCTCGAGTTGTCCGCTGCTATAGCATCAGATCTGGTAATCATTTGAACACAAGAGTTAGCAGAAAGAAGCTTGAGAAGAAAGAAGCGGTCTTAACAGTATTGCAGGCAATCAATACTTTTTTAGACCTTCCAGAGGATTTCTCAGAAATTGGTAAAATTGTGTGAATTAAACATATGCATCTCAGTTTGGAACATAAGCATCAAACAATCTAAACAGCTTTAGTCGAATTCATCATTGAATGTGAAACTTGTATTATCGCGATTATATACTCCATCAGTCCCATAACAGAGTGTGCAGTAGTTTTCGTGAAAGTCATGCTTCACAAACTTTGACCAAGTTTTAGAGAAAATTATCTGTACCTCCAATACCAAGTATCCATATGAAAATATATTACATGACGAATCTAATGGTATTGATTTTGTATTCTAGATGACGATCTTTTTTCTGAAAAATTAGTCGAAGTTTACCATGTTTAACTTTAAAAAAATATAATACTACCTCCGTCTGGGTTTATTGGTCCCCTTCGTATTTTATGCCCAACTTTGACCATAGATTTGACTAACAAATTATAAGTTGTGCATCACAAAACTTATATTATTAGATTCATACGTGTTTGACACAAATTATAAGGAGGACTAATAAACCAGGACGGAGGTAGTACTAGACACTATATTTTGTAACGGAGAGATGAAGAATGTACCTGGAGACGAATCCTCTGATCTTGCGATTCTGGGCCAAGGATCATCGTCTTGGTACCACTCTGCGGCCCATGCGTCTAATCCTCCTAAGGCGGTGTCGCTCCTTCTTCATTGCGGTCTTACTGAGATCACCCGCTGTTTTCCCACCAAAACGCGTTAGTGCACTCTTGAGAAGTTGGCATGCTGTTAAAACAGGATCGACGTCGCAATTGCACTCTTCGGGGAGGGCATCAACGATACACCACAAGATGTCCATGTCGGTCCCCTTTTTCCTTGCATAGATGAACAAACTTATTTTGTGAGGATGGATGTCTGAATAATGTAGTTAGCAAGTCAACCTAAATCCAATATACTTTACTAATTCAGATGTTCCCTTTGCTTCGAGAGGCTTGTAACTTGTGATGAAATCAAAACCAAACTATAGTTCGTTTTCCCAATGGGTAGAAAGAACCAGAATATCCCATACCTGAGGATAGTTTCTTGCTTGTCCATGCCCAGCATGAAATCAATCGTATCCTTTATATTCATTGCCTCCGAGTGAAAATACAAGCGCAGATGACTCGTGAGGGCTGTCTTTCCAACGCCACCAATCCCAATGATGGACAAGAAGGTTTGATGCACTCTGCTGCAGGCATAAAATCGTAAAGTGCGTCAACTATGAACATGTGTTTATACATGACCATTTTAGTTTTTGTTTTATTTAATCTTCTTCTTCCAATCAAAATAAAGAAGAATTTATCTATCAGCTGTCCTTTGTTGCCTGTCGAGAAATATTTGGTTCACTCATTTCAATATTTACATACGAAACAAAGTGATAAGAATACTATTGGTCACATAGTCGTATAGTAACCAAATTATAGATGCATAAACGTCTTGGTTTCGCTGTGGCAATGACGCACACTCAATTTGATACTTTTTCGCACTGAATAATTGCCATTTGTTGCAAACATTCAGTACTTCGTATAGGCCCTTGTCAAACATCAAATAGCTTCTATTTGCATTACCCGTTTTGCAAATTAAGGGGTTTTCCCCCAATTTCATTTCTGAGTGAAACTGATAAACACGTGGACCGTTCCTGGGGAAATGCTACCGAACGATGCCAAGCTCAAATAATAATTTTTCTTCCTGCCCAAACTATGTTTCTACACTAATGCTAGTAAGCATTATTGTTGCAATATACATTGTATATTGTAATTATTCACTGCAAAAAATCCAAAATAAATTTATAAGAAGGAAAAAAGGCTAGCACAGTTTTACAATTTGTGTAAAATTATTGTATACCCGTATTTCCCGAAAAAGAACATGGTACCTGTTATTGTTAAGATCGTCAACAAGTTTATCCACTGTTGTTTGGTCAAATGGCACATTATATGTTTGTCCGCATAACTCAGATAGTGGCATCTTAGACTCTAATTGCCGGTCGAGTGCTTCTTTCCACCGATTTTGAAAGCTGAAATAAAGAAATTCAAAATAAAAATAAAAAACCTAACACGATTTACAATTTGTGTAACATTATTGTATACCCGTATTGTGAAAAAGAAAGGTACATGTGGTAGTCAAGACAAGGAGCACGTATATCCAACATTGTTTGGTCATCTGGCTCAGTACACATTGTTCCTTGGTAATACTTGTGCGGCGGCATCTCGGAGGGCATGGTCATCTGCTTGTCCTGTCTCTCTTTCCGTGACACCGCCAACCTAAAACATATGCACGGAACATATATAGTGGAGTATGTACAGTTGTATAAATTCACAACTTGAATTTCAGTGATGATGAGTAGTAAACTAAAGGGGAGAAAATTAGTCACACAATTGTATACCTAAAATGATAGACGCATAAATGTCTAGGTTTCACCGTGGCAATGGTACGCAATTAGTTAGAAACATTTTCACAGAAAGTGATTACTGTAGATGTGCATAAAAGATAATACATATGGGCAGCTGTATAGATTTCTAACTTTAATTTCAGGGATGGTGAGTAGATTAAAGAGGATAACTAAGCCGAAATTGTGCTCCTGTTATTGGTGGTAGTATTTAGAGCATCTAAAGCCGGGCATACCAAATCCAGCGCCCTATACGTCCACGGAGCACCCGGGCACGTCCGTGGATAGTAACGGGCCACCCCTATCGCTGCATCCACAACCATGATCCTTATATCTAGTACTCTATATCCATACTACGCATACAACGTGAAACAAACTACATATATCATCAACAAAACAAACGGACATAGAAATCTACATAATCCGGACATAGCTATCCACATAATCCAAACATAGACGAAAAGAGCACCATAGTTCAGCCACTCGTCCTCATGGGGAAACGCCGGCAACTCGCGGCGGCGGTAGGAGGACTGTGTGGCGCCTTCGATGCTGCAGACCTCTCCCTAGCCCGCTGCGTATTGTGGCGGGCGGCGCGTGCCTTGGATTCAGGCGTGCGTGTCCATGGCGCTGGTGGAGCGGGCACTAACATCCATCGTTGCCTTTGAGGAGCAGCGGCCGGAGGGTTAGGGAGTGGGAGGAGAAGAGACGGAGAGCAGAGCGATAGTGTAGTGGAGCTAGGGTGGAAGGAGAGGGGAGGAGAACCGATGGGGATTAGGGAGTGGGAGGAGAAGAGACGGAGAGCAAAGCGATAGTGTGGTGGAGCTAGGGTTTTGCTTGGAGTGTTTTTTTGTGGGGACGGAGTGCGGTCGGGTGGATCAGCGTGGGCGGTGCTAATGTCTCGGATGCGACCGGGCCACCCCGTATCCGCCTTAGGTTTGGGTTGAATATGAGGGGTGCTAGACAATCCGGACGTTTGAGGCCGGTTTGAGGCACCCGACTAGGTCGTCTTTTTTTGTCCGGTCAGTGACCAGTCCGTCCGCCCAGGCGTTTGGGGCCAGTTTAAGGCGCTCGACTGTAGATGCTCTTGTTTTTTTTTTGAAAAGGGGTCAGGCCCCGGCCTCAGCATCAGAATGATGCATACGACCATATTATTAATAAGAGCAAAATGTTCTACAAAGGTCTTCAGGTCTCAAAAGCAAAAAAAAAGCTCACAAAGAGCAAAAGCAACACGACAGGAAAGCCACAACCGGCAGGCAAAAATATAAGATAGGAAACTAAAAACCTATCCTATTACATGACCGCCATCCAAACCGATTGAAGACATCCCAAGCTACCGTCTACCATCGGATAGATCCAGTAACCAAACGCTCCCTGGCCTCCGTCGGAAATTATGTTTTAGACAGCACAGTTGTAGACCCAAATCACGAGACGCACAACTCTCTCAACAAAAATGTGGAATTAGGGGAAAACTCTCCGGTAAAGAAAGAGGCAAAATAGCAAAATTAGAAGAGCAAGAAGACGTGGATCTATGGAATTGCCATAGGAGCAAGAACTCGATGCGGATTGTGGTGACCATCAAAAATTATTCGTGATGGTCCCTCTCAAGGTCCGATTGTTGACTTCGACAGTGAGATACAAACTATGAACGATGACTTAACAACGAGGGATGGTTGTGCAGTTGCGGTGTTCACATCGCATGTAGCTATTGGGATCATGGAAAAATGGTGGCGATAAAACATGAGTGACCTCGATGGTGGTGTGATACGTCTCCAATGTATCTATAATTTATGAAGTAGTCATGCTATTATATTATCCTTTTAGGATGTTTTATATGCATTTATATGCTATTTTATATGATTTTTGGGACTAACCTATTAACCCAGAGCCCAGTGCCAATTTCTGTTTTTTCCTTGTTTTTGAGTAACGCAGAAAAGGAAAACCAAACGGAGTCCAATAGACCTGAAACTTGACGGAGCTTATTTTTTGATCAAAAGAAGGCCATGGAGTAAAAGAGTTGGGCCAGAAAATTCCCGGGCTGCCCACGAGGGTGGGAGGTGTGCCCACCCCCTGGGTGCCCCCCCTACCTCGTGGACAGCCCGGAGATCCCCCTGACTTGTTCCCAACGCCAAAACCTCTTATTTATACAAAAACCTCCAGAAAATAACCTAGATCGGGAGTTCCGCCGCCGCAAGCCTCTGTAGCCACCGAAAACCAATCTAGACCCGTTCCGGCACCATGCCGGAGGGGGGATCCCTCACCGGTGGCCATCTTCATTATCCCGGCGATCTCCATGATGAGGAGGGAGTAGTTCACCCTCGGGGCTGAGGGTATGTACCAGTAGCTATGTGTTTGATCTCTCTCTCTCTCTCTCTCTCTCGTGTTCTTGATTTGGCATGATCTTGATGTATCGCGAGCTTTGCTATTATAGTTGGATCTTGTGATGTTGGAGTATCTAGGTGACATTAGGGTTTGGTTGATTTGTGTCTTAAGGTGTTATTCTAGTACGAACTCTATGATAGATCGAACGGAAAGAATAGCTTCGTGTTATTTTACTACAGACTCTTGAATATATCGATCAGAAAGGATAACTTTGAGGTGGTTTCGTACCCTACAATAATCTCTTCGTTTGTTCTCCGCTATTAGTGACTTTGGAGTGACTCTTTGTTGCATGTTGAGGGATAGTTATATGATCAAATTATGTTATTATTGTTGAGAGAACTTGTACTAGTGAAAGTATGAACCCTAGGTCTTGTTTCCTAGCATTGCAATACCGTTTACGCTCACTTTTATTAATAGTTACCTTGCTATTTTTATATTTTCAGATTACAAAAACCTATATCTAGCATTGCTGTTTTTAATAGAACTTGCACTAGTGAAATTGACTTCAAGAAAGCCTATGACAAAGTCAAATGTTATTGACGAAGTCAACCAGTCTTTTCTTCAACAGACCCTAAGAAAGAAGGACTATTTCGAGAAAACGCATGCGTGGGCCAATAACTCGTCTCTAGAGATAGTGTGGTTATAAAAGTCAATGATGGCGTGGTCTTTACTTCCAGACAAAAAAGAGACCCCATCAGGGTGGTCCACTTTCTCTGATGTCAACCATTATATTCTAATTGAGTGTGCTAAACAGGATGACCAGATTACAAGACTTGTGCCACATCTATTTGATGGGGCCCTCTCCATTCTAAAACACATTGATGACACGATTCTTGTTATGGAACATGAGCTCGAAAAGTCTAGAAAGTGAAACTTCTTCTTTCAGCGTTTGAGAAGATGTTGGGTCTTAAAATTATTTTTTGTACAAGTTGTTGAAATATATTGTCGGCCTCTCTTCATCAGTTCGGACTTTTGAAGCAACTGGCTGGAGCATGAATTCGATATGGTATTCGAGCCAGGAGATCTTGAGTTCAAGACAACTTATGTCATGTTGCCACCAATCCACAAACTCCTACCCGTCGACCCATGAAAGTGATAGGGTTCGACCATGGCAGTGGTCCATTTGGGTCTCGTCTAGTCTCCTCTACACGACAGTCATGACCTCCTGCAACGACAAAGTGCTTGTGTTCCTCCAGACTAGGTGGAAGCTTCCCTCGTAGAAGATGATGTGATTGGCGTAGTTGTAGCCTGACACCATGTAAAATGTCGGAGCAGTACTAGTGGCTAGGTCAAACAGAATGTTTGTTGAGGGTAGCATGGGCTCTACGGTGGCCGGTGGCACATTCGGGTCTTGTGCTCTTGTCCCTGTTGGGCTTTCCCAGAAGGAAGAAGGAAAACGCACGCACACGCACACGAGAAGGAAGAAGAGACGCGCACGGACTTGGCACATACACAACTTATGCTGTTTTCTTGTATTTCTTCTCGACTAACAGAACTGATTACAAGTGTTTTTGCAGGGAAATATGATCACATCTGCAGATTACTATCACATATTTTTTTCGAGAATTATTAGTAACACATATTACTAGGATTTATTACCACATCTGCAGATTACAGCCCATTTGGTGGAAGAATCAGATCAGATATAGCGTGCAATGATTGAGAACCATTCTGCCGTTTGTGCTAGCTAGTGCATCATGAGCCAAACCTTCCCTAGAAATATAATGTTTATATCTCCAAAGCCCGTGTGAAATCACAAGCTGAGTAAGAAGGATTTCACTTGTAAAAACAGCAAGAGAGCAACTAAGACACACGTGCTGAAGCAAACCATTGTACAGAACATAATTAACCGGCAGCCATAGGCTTAGCTTCCATTGCATAAAACAAAGAGGCAAAAGACGATATGGACTACAAACCAACAACTTACCCATGCAAATTATTTTAGTAAATTGTAGTATAAACTAGAGCGGACTATTGGCCACTGCAAGCAATTGCGCTCAGCCGGATCTTCAGTGCATTCATATCAAACTCTTGCTCACGCCTGACAAGAATCGCATCCACCAATGTCGATGAGTCTCCATCATTGTTCAACGCCCTGTGTTGTGTGTGTTCACTGTGGACCCTTGCTTTGGGTTTGATTGAACTCTTCTTCATGCATTTGCATTGCAGTTATTCACTACCTTGTCGCTCAGAAAGTACCAGCAGATTGTGCTTCCTGGAGGCCCGGGAGTGACACCAGCCACAGTGGGAAGGCAAGGTGTGGACCTCTTGGTTTCCATGTCAAAGACCATGCCCCGATCCCTACCCCTCCCGCCGATCCAGTACACACAGTCACCCTTCAGGCCGGGAACACCTTTGGCATACATCGACACCGCATTGTTCCTCCCAACAAACACAGAGTAGCCCCCCAAGTTAGTCACAGCATCCCAACATGGGCGGCGCTGGGGATAATACTTGAGAACAAATATCTCATCCTCCCCTACGCGGCAGCAACCGCCTGCTGGGAGCGACAGAGTGACCATGCAACTTGTGTTCCTCCAGATTTGGTACAGGTTACCCTCGCAGGAGACTAGGTTCTTGGCGCTGGTATAGCCTGAAATCGTGTCGTACGGTGGTGCAAAGCTAGTAGTGGGGTCGAACGGAAGGTTGGTTGATGACAACAGGGGTTCGATTGTGGCCACCGGTGCATTTGGGTTCGGTCCGGTCTCCGCTACACGATGATGGCCACCTGCTGGCAGCAGCAAAGTGGGTGTGAAACTCGCGTTCCTCGGGAATTGGTACATGTTTCCCTTGTAGAAGAAGAGGTGTTTGGCGCTGGTATAGCCCGCCACCATGTCGTATGGCGGAGCAGAACTAGTGGTGGGGTCAAATAAAAGGTGGGCTAAGGATTGAAGCGGCTCGACCATGGTCGGCAGTGCATTCTGGTTCGGTCTGGTCTGCCCGTGACGACGCTTCGGCAGATGGACCACATAGACGTCTCCACGCCGAGTGAGGCAATAGACCATGCCTTCTTCGTGGTAGATGAGATCGGCGAGGTGGTCCTTGCCATCGAGCCGGACGGGGTCGAGAATGGTCCACTGCTTGTCTCCCCCGACAATACAGGCGAGTCTGTCGACATCGAACATGGCGACGATGATGAAATCATGCCTTGAAGTATTGACATCAAAGACAATCTTGGAGACTAGCCTGCTCACGCACATGAGTGCCGGCAAAGAGATCTTGAGCATGAGGGCCTCAAGCTCAAGGGGCGGCGCACGGGGAGCGAATCAGCAAAGGCGATGTTGGGGACGGGGCGTCCATCGATGGCACTGTTGAAGACGACGAGCAGCGACGGGGTTGGCGGTGTGAGCGTGCGGCGCCAAGATCCACAAGTGCCCCGCGCACTGGCGTAGCACTTGAGTTCATGGAGGATGTCACCTACGCGGTGGAGGAGGTCGGCCGGCAGGTCCGCCCAGGGCCCGAACGGTAGCAATGGTGTGGTAATGGGTGGAGTAGTGCTGGTTAGGCCTAGGGTTTCTGTTGGAACAGAGGCCATGATGAAGATTGTGAAATTTTTCGCTTTCAGAGAAGTCCCCTCCCCTCATCTAGAGGGAGAGAGGCGCTTGTGTTATTCGTTGGAGTGAAGACTTACATGAGAATGAAGCCGTTTAAATTAAACCGAAAAACATGAATAATCCGGAAAACCTTTATCCGCTAATAGCCTCCTCGCAAGGCACGTGTTCCATCCGTTCGGTCCAACACTCGCATGAGAATCAAAAAAATATAAATTATATCAAAACGTAGCTAATCTAGCAAACATTTACTATCCAATAGTCCTCCAACAACCGTACTGTGTTAAAAAAAAGTCCTCCAGCAGGGCATTAAGACGCACAAAGAATGAAATAATGGAAATTGAACAAAAGCATGCCTCATGCATCAAACATTTACTAGCCAATACTTCCCAACAAGGTGCTTGTCCAGTCGCGTTGCGTGCAGGCTCACACCAAAAAGTGATATACATTAAAACGAAAATGTCGCTAATCTGGTAAACATTTACAGGCCACACGGAATGGAAAGATATTAAATTAAATCAAAAGTATGGCTAATCTGGCAATCATTTAAGTCTAGTTTGGTTTCGATGTATATTTATAAAGGGTTCCTAGAATACCATGTTTTCTAGGAAAAAACCGTAGTCTAAAACACATGGAGTTGTTTGGATACAAGAAACACCTTGGTTTTGTAGGCCTGAGAAAGCCACACGCGTTGTCTCTATGTATACATCTATTCATAATTATTTTCATGTTTTCTTTGTGTTCTTGTTCCTTTTTCTTTTTTCTGTTTATCACTTTTAGCTCTTTATTATTAACTTTTTTTCTCTTTTTTGCTTTCCTTTTTACCTTTAAAATACATAAACATCTTTCTGATAAAATGCATGAATATTTTAAAATACATAGAAAAATTAGTAATATTTGATTACCATTTCATTAAAATAAATGGGCACTTTTATAATACACAAACTTATTGTAATTACTTTAATACTATTTTAAAAATGCATGAAAACGTTTTAATATTTATATTTTTTTAAATATGCAAACACTTTTTATAATACAAAACAATTTCTAAAATATGTGAACAGATTTTGAAACTATAGGATTTATTTTGAAAGAATATGTGAACATCTTTGTAATCACAAGAACATTTATCAAAATCCGTGAACACTTATTTTCAATCAGACGAAAATTTTAAAAAATAGGTTATCAACTTTTAATTATATGACCATTTTCAAAATAAAGTCAACAACTTTTGAAATATGTATGAATGTTTTTATATGTAAATTATCACACAATTGTTTTACTTTATTGTCAACTAATCGCTTTCGCTGATCGGTGCTAGTCTTTCCTGCTATGAATTTCCTAGGTTAATTATATGCAAATTTTGCCTGTACATCTAAAGCATTTTTATACACTGTTAACAGTTTGGACATAAATGATTAACAATTTCTAAAGACATGTTTTGGACATATTTTTTAATACACATAAACAAATATTCAAATCCAAGCTAAGCCTTCTTTAATGGTATCAGAGACATCTTTTACCTACACAAACAAATATTTTTCTTCGTACAAATGTTTTCAAAACATTTCATGAACTTTTTCTCAAATGGTATGAAACATTTTTTTAATTATCAAAACATTTTAGTTACACTGTACAGACATTTTACAATAATGTCAAGTATATTTTATTTTGGGTTTAGTTATATTAGCACTAATTTCAATTGCACGAATATTGTTTTTACAATTTCTTGAACGCATTTCTTGAACGCATGAGCAACATTTTTCAAAATTTCGAAATATAAAATATTTTCCCAATTTAGCAACAAAAAAAAGAGTAATAGAAAAACATGCGTTGGAGAGCCAGCCCTTCTGCCGTGTTGGACCGCACCTAAGGGAAGCAGTACACCAGACACTATTCCGCGCCTCAACGTCGGATATACTACAAATCACAAACCACCGCACACCCTCTACTGCACAATATTTTTAAATGTGCCAGCCCACGTATAATTGTTTCCAATCATTTGTTTCTTGGGATCCTTTACCCAATGATTTTTACTGCATTTTTTCTAGGCAGTTCTCTCCTGGTTATTCCCTGCCGGTTTTCTCATTTCGTTTCTCATTTCCCCTTTGTTTTATTTTCTATTCTTCTCTGTAAAAAATTTCAACTTATTCACCTATTGGTGAACTTTTTAGAAATTCGTGTATTTTCAAAATTTTGGAAACTTTTTCAAATCTGTGAACATTTTCCCCACTTTTTTGATTTTTTTTCAATTTGTAATGTTTTTTTTTCATTTTTGCAAACTTTTCCAAATGACGAACTTTTCCAAATAGTGAAATGTTTTCATATCCATGAACTTTTCTAATGGGAACTTATGTTAAAAAATTCTCGATCTCTTTGTATTCCTCAAATTTTTACTATTATCGATGAGTTTTTTTTTGAAATTGTGATATTTTTGGAAATTCATCATTCTTTTAGTTTTTTGAACATATGTGAAATTTTTCAGTGAAAACCTGAACTTTATAAAATCAGTAATCTTATTTATATATTATTCCTTATTTTGATTTTTTTTTCTTCATGTTGCAAAAGTCAAAGCTTGATCGGACTAATGGTCAACTGTTGACCGTCGACCAAATGCACCTTGGCAATAGCGACTGCAGTGCGTGTTTTAATGGGTCGGGCCATGGTTGCGGGCTAGCAGGATAGAGGAAAGACCGAGATGGGCCGTCCCAGACTCGCACAAGGCGACTGGCTCGTTGTTTTAGTTTTTATTTTACTATATACATCCAAATATCATATATAAACATATTCCAAAAATACTTTGCATAAAGCATTGAATATGTTGACCAAGCATTTCAAAAATGTTAACAAATTATAGAGAAAATATTTCTCATGTATACGAAAAATGCATAAAAATATATGCAATCTTTGTGAAAAGATATTGGCAATGTACTTAAAAAATGTTAAATGAGTCTTTGAAAAATGTTAAATGAGTATAGAAAAACTTTTGACCATGTACTTTACAAAGGTTAAACTTGGATATAAAAAATGTTAAATGTGTATAGAAAAATGTTGAACTTATATTAAATTTTTATTAAACTTGTATTTGAAAAATGTTGAATGTTTATAGAATTTTGTTGACCATTTAGTCAAAAAATGATAAAATGTTATTTCAAAATATTAAATTTGTATATTAAAAATGTTGACAATGTATTACAAATGTTAAATTTGTTTTCTAAAAATGTTAACCATGTATTTTGTTAATTTATCATTGTGTATAAAAGCAATGTTAACCTTGTATTCAAGAAATTTTACAATTGTATTTAAAAGTTTAATCATTTGAAAAAATGTTAAATGTGTAAAAAATGTGAATCATGTATTAAAAATGTTATTTTGTTACTTTAGAAATGTTAATCAAGAATTTGAGAAAACTTGTATTACAAAAATGTATTAGATATATAGGAAAAATTGTATAGAAACCTAGTGAAACCCGAGAGAAAAGAAGAAAATTGGATGAAAAACAAACAAACAAAACCAAAGTAAAATGAAGAAAAATAAGAAAGAAAAGAGACCAATGAGAACCATGGAAAGAAAAAGGAAACCAAATAAAAATAAAGAAAAATAAAAAAGAGAGAAAAATGAAGGGAAGCTAATCAAAAAAAAGGAAAAAAGGAAAAAATCTGGAAAAGCAATGAAAAAACCGGCTCAATCTCTTTCCTTCAAGTGTGCACGAATGGGCTGGCTCGATTACTGACAGATTCTACCCTCTCAGCTAGAGCAAGATATATATAGGGGACCGCCTATACAGCCACGGGAGGGTCGGCCCATGTGCGTGGCGGGGAACCCCTTGTTTTTTTATCCTTTTGTTTTCTGTTTTCAGCTTTATTTTGTTTTTAAAAATAATTAGTATTTCAGAAAAAGTTACAAAATTTCCAATTATACGTGAATTCAAAAATTATTCACAATTTGAAGTTTTTTCAGGAAATGATAAATTCTCAAGTATTCGATAAATGTTCACAATTTCAAAAATAATGTTTGTTCATTCAAAAAATGTTTATAATTTCATAAAATGTTCACGATTTGGAAAACTGTTCACGATTTCAGAAAAATGTTCACGATTTCAAAAAAGAGAAACAGAACATTAAATAAAAGAGAAAAAGGAAAATGTTCACAATTTCAAAAAAATGTTCATGATTTGAAAAAATGTTCACGATTTAAAAAAAGGGAAACAGAACATTAAAGAAAAGAAAAAATAAAAATGTTCCTGATTTCAAAAAAGTGTTCATGATTTCAAAAAAATGAGAAACAGAACATTAAAGAAAAGAGAAAAACAAAAATTTCAGAAAAAGAGAAAACAGAACATTAAAGAAAATAGAAAAAGGAAAATAATTAATCAGAAAAGGTAAAACAGAAAAAGGAAATACAAAATAAAAAACCAGGTCTGGGAAGGTTCTAGAACATTCCCAAAACCGGTGGGGAGGAATCCCTATAGGAACCCGTAGACATAGGCGCCGTAGTAAGGTGGATCCTATTTGCCTTCTCCATAGAGGACCGAGGTGGACCGGCCAGTTTTACGGCAGCACCACGATGTGCTCGCTGCAATTTATTTGTTTTCTCTCTTTTTCATTTGCCTTTTTTCATGATCATTTTGGCTTTTCTGGTGTTTTGTTTGTTTTGTTTTTCTGCTTTCCGTTATTTCATTATTTTTTTCTTTTTCTTTTTCTTTAATGCATGGTTAACAATATTTTAATAGATGGTGAAGAAATCATTAATATATGATGAACACAATTTATATAGAAACTAAACAATTTTTTAATATACAGTGAAAATTTGCAATATACGCTGAGCTTTTTATCACACGATGAAAATTATTAATTGTAAAATAAAATTTTCTAATACACGTCAAACAATTTTCAGTATATGGTGAAATTTTGAAGTATACGGTGAACATATTTTAATATACACTGAATTTTTTAGACACGCACTGAACAAATTTCTGAAATACAAGTTGAGTTTTAATATTTTTTGGCATATCTAGCATCATAGAAAAAACAGCCAGGTTTTTTTGCGAGAAAAACTAACTAAAAAGCTGAAGAGAAGAAATCGCCTCCCAACACATAATTAATAAATTTAATGATTTTGCCTGGGTCAGCGGGACAATTCAGGACATTTTTAAAATGCATAAACATTTTTTGAGAATACATGAATATTTTATTAAAATTGTGTCAATTCTTTTTAAAAAATTGTGAATATTTATTTAACAAATGATGAATAATTTTAACAAATGATATGATCCAGCCACTTGATAAATTGTTTTCGAACTATTTGATGTATAAATAGTTTATGTGTGATAAACACTTTTAATACACGGTGAATTGTTTGAATTTTATGGTGAACATTTTAGTGAAAGAAGGTGAAATTTTTTTGAATACCTAATGAACATTTTGTATCCATAATGATATTTTGACCAACTTAATAAAATGGATATATTTTCAAATCTAAATATTTTTGAATACCCTGTGAGCAGTTTGAGATACACGTTATACAAATTTTAAATACTTGTAAACATGTTTTGAAATAAAAATTTTAAATAGTTGATAATTGTTTTTAAATACAAATAATTCCTGAAATGCATGTCAATTTTTTGGGTAAAATTTATTTATAAATAAATTTAAATAGTTGATAATTGTTTTTAAATACAAATAATTCCTGAAATGCATGTCAATTTTTTGGGTAAAATTTATTTATAAATATATTTACTGTAACAGTCCTAAAAATAGACAAAATTTAGAATAAAAATGTGAGAAATAGCTGAAAAAAAAACCATGCATTCATCGGCTTGTCCTTCAGCAGACGGCCTTGTCCTAATCGTGCATTAGGCCTGGCACAACTAGGGGTGCTACAGGCGTTGCCTATATGAGCCCTTCGTTCCATATTAGTTGACGCTCAAACAAATGTATGTAGCATTGAAATACGTCTAAATATATTCGTTTGAGTGTCAACTAATGTGGAACGAATGTAGTAACAATTTCATCAAAGGAGAGAGAAAAAATACGAGGGCAAGTAATAGTCATAAGTATATGTTCTATGTCAATTCAGTATAACATCATTTGCAAACATTCTTCAGCTTTTCTATAACTTGACCTTTTCTGTAGAGTGCAGCTTGCCAGGCAATACAGTGTCAGAGTTACAAAAATATAACAACGGAACACTACAATGGCCTCCCAACTCAACCTCTAGTGTTACTAAGAATATCTACACAAATAATCAGCGGCTAACATCGTGAAATAGTTATCAAGCTGCAACCTCTTTTCCAAAAGCTCCACCAGCTGTTCAAGTTGGTAATGTACTCGCCGAGTTTGAAGCCTCAAAATAGCGGTTGTAGGACAGAGATAATTAAATGGTGGAAAACCAATTATTTTTAAATATATGAACTAGAATTGGCATGGGAATTGAAAAAAATTGTGAAAGCAAACCAAGAGAGTCAATTATAGCTCTTCTTATGTTACAAATGTTGATAGGATTATTTAGAATACAGTTTCTATGCTTACCATATTACCCGCCCCCTCTCTCTCTCTCTTACACATACACCCACACACATACACATATTTGTTTTTGGTTTTTGATAATGGCGGAACTCATTTCCCTATGAGCCTTCTCTACACCGATCGATGCACTGTTACGAACTATCGCTACCAACACGTACTTCTGGCTTGTCCCTGGCAGGCTGATTTGGTTTGTTAGGGCATGTACAATTGTGCTATCTTAGAAGTGTCATGTGTGATAAATGCTGCGGTGGAGGAGAGAGAAACCATAAGAAAAGTCTTGTTTTATCTTAATTAAGAGATGATCTGAAAGTGCGTTATATCGACTAGAGTGGGGGGGGTGAATAAGCGATTTTTACAAATTCGTCACTGAGGAATTTCAAGGTGAGGAAATTTCTAAGCAACGAACTACTTAGCAGCGGAGTACTCATTCGGGAGCCCCCGCAAGGGTCACTTGGGGTGGGCTGGGAGCGTGCCACTTGGCACGCTATCAGCTGCCGCCACATGTCGCACTCTAGATGCTCCCTCCGGATTTGTTTTTATTTGCATTTTCGACATTCAGATGTCTTTTTTTAGTTTTCCCTGATTTTTCTTAGGTTTTGGATTAAAAAAATTTGGGGAAAAACATTTTGATGCAAGAAAAGACAAATTTTTCCTCTTCCGCAAGAGGTACACATTTACTTCTCGTGAAGGCATGGATTTGCTTACGCGGGAGGCACGGCCGTGACTCTAGCAAAAGAGGCATGGCCGTGTCTCTCGTAAAAGAAAAAATGTTTTCTTTTTTTCCTACCACGAGAGGTACGGATTTACTTATCCAGGAGGCACGGAGTTGCTTCCGCGGGAGGCATGGTCGTGCCTCTCGGAAAAGGAATAAAACACGTTTTTTTCCTCCCGCGAGAAGCATGGATTTACTTCTCGTGGAGGCACGGATTTGCTTATGTGAGTAGTGCCTCTCGGAAAGGAAAAAAAACGTGTTTTTTCCTTCTACGAGGCACGGATTTGCTTCTGCGAGAGGCACGGTCATGCCTCTTGGAAAGAGAAAAAACGTGCTCCCGCTTCAGGTTTTTTGTTCGGTTTTTTCGTGAAAAAAGTTCATTTAAACCAATGAACATGATATTTAGCTTTGAAGATCTCAACACGAGGAATCCAACAATGAAAACGGTTCGAGATTTGGACATATGGTTTGAGAGATAAAATGTTTTGATTAAACGAATCTACGAAAATGGGAAAGCTTGCAGGTTGCGACAAACGGTGCATATGCCGTGCAACACTTGTCGCAACCGACCTTTCCAAAGAGTACTTCTCAACTAGTGATTTCGTCTAAACAGAGGGAGAGCTAACGAGCACAATTGATGGGATACCCCTATATCTGCATTCTGCGAGACAAGGGAACAATCGTTGAAGGGTACCACGAGTTGGGCATGCCTAGGCGCACGGGAAACAACAACCTTGTTTTCTTTTTTTTCATGTTTTTTTGTTGTTGTTTGCTTTTTTTTTATTTTTTATACCTCCAAATATTATAAATCAATACATTACAGAAATCACTCTACATAAAATATTTGAAAAATGTTGACTAAACATTAATAAAATGTTAAATTTGTATAGAGAAAATGTTTATCACGTGTGCAAAAAATCTGTACAAAAAATGTGTATGAATTTGATCATGTATTTATATCAAGTGAATAGAGCATCTGAAAAAAAATATTGAACAAGTGTTTGAAAAATGTTAAGCAAGCATTTGGAAAATACTAAATGCATATAGAAAAAATGTCGATCATTTATTAAAAAAGTGATGAATTTTTTTATCAGGTATATAAAAATGTTAATCAAGCATTTGAAAAAATGTTTAACAAGTATTTGAAAAATGTTAAATGTGTATAGAAAAAATGTTGACCATGTATTAAAACATGATGAATTTTTTTGACCATGTATATAAAAATGGCAATCAAGCATTTGAAAAATGTTAAATGCATTTAGAAAAAAATGTTGACATTGTGTTAAAAAATGTTAATATTGCATTTGAAAATGTTAATCAAGCAAAAAAGAAACAAAGAAAAAAAATTAAAACAAAAAAAGAATCAAAAAATCAAATAAAAAAATGAATAATAAAACGAAACAAAATTGCAAAATAATAAAAAAACAAAAAACCAGAGAAGAAAAAAGAAACAAAAGAAAACGAAAAAAGCATTGAAAACTAAAAAAGAAGAAAAAGGGAAGAAGGAAAGTGTGTGAAACCCGGCTCTTTTCCTTCTAGTAGGTCGCACCCTATGTATTGTACATGGACACGATGTTGGCGCAGTGGCTAACAGTGCCTTGAAGCAATGAGGAGATCCCAGGATTGATCCCTCACATGCACCCATTTTAACTCTTTTTTTTCTAAAAAATATGCACTTGTGGGCCGGCCAGATACTGTAGCGTTCGACGCGAGAGGTTCTTCTGTCTCGCTTAATGCAAGATATAACACTCGCACAATTGATGAGAAGAAGTAGTTATGACGCATAAGGGAAAGGCCAAGGAAAGGTATTTGAACTAATAGAGAAGATGCCGTCACATGAAATGGCAGAGGTGGATATGGCATGCCGGAGGAAGGCCGTCCGCGAAAAACTCTTTCAGAGTCCACTTGCAACTCACATGTTTAACATTATTCAAATGCTTGATTAACATTTTTCAAATACATGATTCACATGTTTTGAATACATGCATGGTAAATATTTTTCTTATGCACACTTGTAAGAAATTTCAAATGCTTGACTAAAAAAATTCAAGTACAAGATTAATATTTTCTAACACATGGTCAACATTTTTCTAAGCATATTTAACATTACAAATGCAATATTAACATTTTTTAACACAATGTCAACATTTTTTCTAAATGCATTTAACATTTTTCAAATGATTTATTAACATTTTATGTACATGGTCAAAAAAATTCATCACTTTTTTAATACATGGTCAACATTTTTTCTATACACATTCAATATTTTGCAAATATTTGTTAAACATTCTTTAAAATGCTTGATTAACATATATATATATATATATATATATATATAGATAAAAAAATTCATCACTTTTTTATTACATGATCGACACTTTTTCTATACGCATTTAGTATTTTCCAAATGCTTGCTTAACATTTTTCAAACACTTGTTCAATAGCGGTGAAGTGCCCAGTTAGGAACTTCACTTGATGCACTACATCGTGGTTTAATATTTGAAGCTTCTTTTGTCGTGAAGAAAATGTTAGGCTCGGTCGGTTTTCTTCTCGTACTGAAGCATGGAAGCACTCTTCAAGTTGTTTGTTCGATTTTATTTTATCTAGATGGAGGCATATACACCATCTTGAAAAATACAACAATGGATAGGTTTCTCACTTTCTTTCAGTGGGAAGTAGCACAATCTTCTGTAATTAAATAATTATTGTGTTGCTGCTTCAAATCAATAATAGGTTCAGCAAGCCTTTGCTAAGCATTAAACTTTCAGCTTCAAACTTATGTGTTTTCTTCCAAGTGTTGTATATGTATTGCTGCTGCTAAATACTCATCTCGGGTATGATGGATGTTTTGTACTTAAATAATCAAATAGCTGATATATTTCGTTTTCAACGCAAAATTTGTTAAATGCAAGATTTGTGCATGGATGTATAGTGGTTGCCAGTTTGGTCAAATACCTTCTAACCTATGGCAGTAGATCACCTGCCCGCGCCTGGATGGCAGATTAGTGCATGGATGTATAGTAGTTGTAAAACCTCTAATGTTGTCCCTGTAGCCTGCTTCGCACATAATTCGCACAATAATTCACTTCTAATGACATTGTGGTGGAGGTGCTGATGTGAGCACACATGGAGGAGAAACAATTATCAATGTATGCCATGGAGTACACTGTACAATACCAAAGAAGATACTTAGGAAGTTGCGGGCTACCTTTACAGAGCAGCGGTGGTTATGTCTTTCCCGATGGCGAGCGTGGCGATCTTGTGGGAGACGGAGGACACCGACGACCTTCACGGTGGACGGCGACCTTCACAGGAGAAAAGGCCATGGGGAGCAGCAAGATCAGGGAGCAAAGAACTGAGACCTTTGACTGTTAATATGTTCCCTTGAGCTGAGGGCTCGCTGACTTCATTTCTGGGGATGATGAAGATGATAAGCATCATCACATCTCGCCTCGATGATGTTGTTGGGATATGCACTGATGCGGGGAATGAAGCGGTGGTTACGTCCATGCCTTGAGTTGTCTGAGTGATTGGCGGCGGCAGATCCCGCCTTAGAAAAAACCGGGGGAGGGTGGACATGGGGACGTGAGGGGAACACGCATAGACTTGCACGATGGGGTGGCAGTTGCGTGGGTGGAGAGAGCGACGTGTTGTGCGATGGGGGTCATGGGGTCATGAAGGACAAAAAACTGGGGGGAGGGTGGACATGAGGACGTGAGAGAAAAAGACCAAACCACAGGAGTGACGTACAAGGTGGAGGCGAAGCGAAGCGACATACCAAACCAACCATCACTACCGCAAAACCCCCCTTTAATAGTAGATATTGTGATTGTTGATATTTTTTCATATATTCTTGGTCAAACATTTAGTAATCCTGACTTGGGAGAAATATTATATGCAGAGTAAAAAAGGATTACATCTAAGCAACACAATAATTATAAAAAAAATACCACCTGTGTGGTCAATATAAATGGATCAAGATCATACACAAGACGCGGTCAGTGCATGTGGTTGTGGGACATCCAAATGAGTACGTGGAAGCTCTTACCTAACACATACTCGCTCCATTCAGGTTTATTAGGCCTCATAAGATCATAGACATGTCCGTTTTCTAAGGCCTCGCTATGGAAAGGTGCATACATGCAACCATTTCATTGGTTGCATCGAGAGCCATTGTCGTTGGTGCCATGACTGAGGAATTAATACGTTGCACGCCCGCTTTCTCATTGGCTGTATGTATGAACTGGCATGTGAGAGAGTGCATCGGTAAAATTAATATAAGCAAATTATTATGTGTCTTGGTCCAAGAGAAGTGGTCTTTAGGCCTAAGAAACATATGCCTTAGTCAATGATGTTCAAAGTTCATTTTGTTACAAATAATGAGCCGGTAACAAATATTAGGAAAAAGAAAATAACATGAAAGTATTTTTCTCATTCAATTTAAAATTCATATTTCAATGTAGTGTTGATAAACTTTGAATTTCAAGAATTTTGCCTAGTTGATAAAATGGTGTCCCGACTTCAGTTTTAAAGTTTTTTTAGGCTGATATATTTCTTATAAAATATTGAGACATCACCAATATGAGGAATGTTTTTTTTCATGGCTTCGGTTTTGTTCTCAGCTTCACAATCATTATTTAGATGTTAACCAAAAATTACAATTCTCATTTCTGAACAAATTAGAGACGTCAAAATCAACTCCACAGGCTTGCATTTTTTTTAACTCCATAGATTTCTGATTGAACTTTACAATATGAAAATATGTACTGCGTGACGTATACAACTCGTGATGATGTCTGACCATTTTTCAATGCTACCTACCAAAGCTAATTAGTTGATGTGCTGCATTTGCTACCCTAGTGGTATGGTGGCCCACAGAGCCTTGTATACATTTTTTCGATAAAGGGCGATTTTATTAACTCAAAAATGTAGCATCAAGTGGATACAAAGCATTATGAGCAACACCCGGTCTCTGCATAACTAGGATGCACACAGCCGAACACCAAAAGTCTGACAACCAGAAGAAAACAAAAACCGACAAATCGGCAATAGTAGAGTCCTATAGACCGACACTGTGCCTATGTCGAAAAAAGTGAGATGAACCGATCCGGAGGTTATGCTGCCACCCATGTTGGGTAAAAACCTCCGTAGCCACCTGCTCCAACCGCATACACACCGCCTTGAACAGCGGTTGGACCTCCGCTCGTTGTAGTATAGACCACATACGAAGCGAGTGCGTACAACGGAAAATAGCCTGCAAAGGAGAAGCATTTTTGCCATTAAAAACAAAATCATTTCTACATAGCCAAAGCGACCAAAGTAAGGCATGCGCTCCCACCCTTAATAGCGTTTTGAACCTATTTGAAATATCGTCCAACCAATGACCAAAAATATTGGCAACACTTGTGGCCTTGTATACATAGTTGTATTTATGTTGTACACTCTTTGTATCTCTTTTGTATTTGTTGGCTCACTATATTAGCCATGGATCTTAGGGCCATGGTTAATAGTACAATTGCTGGCTATATGATGTAGCCACGGCATCTGTTGCCAAGTTGATAGCCGACAAGTATAATAGTTAGATATAAATATCTACTAGGTCCACCTCACTCTCTCACGAATATTCTAGGAACACATGATGCAGCTAGGTATTGATCTGTAGCCCACTCCTCTTCTCTATTCTCCAACTCAGTAAAACTATATTATTTAAAGTCTTACAACTTGTCTACATCATTTTATTGTACTTGTTTTAAAGTGCCGATTTATGTTCTAGTAGATTTCATGGGCACTGGGAACAGGGCCGGCCCTGGGGCATGGGCAGAGGGGCGACGGCCCACGGCCCAGGCCAGAGGGGGGCCCATGATGTAGTACACATATAGTATAGCCCAGCAAAAATATAGACAAGAGAAAAATTATGAGAGGAAGAAAACAAGATGGGCTCGGCCCATTGGATCGCCTGATAATGCATAGCGAAGCGTCGCGCACGCAAGTCACAGCCGCTCGATGCACGCGTACGTGTGAAACAAATCAATTGGAATGTCTGGCTTTTCCTTTCTTCTTAAAAATAAAAAAATCTGACTTTTTCCATTCGTCACTCGTCGGTTCTTCTTCGTCGTCTCATCAGCCCGTCGCTCCGTCGTTCCTCGCTCGGTGCCTCAGCCGCTCGTTGCCGCCGCGGCACGCAGCAATCCGACAACTCGGCTTTCCAGCAATACGGCAATACATATGTATGTGAACGCAGGTCTGTACCCAATATTCATGTTCGGATGTTCCTGATCTATTCATCCATCCCCAATTTCAGTAGTTTCTTTAGTACGTATATTAAAACTATTCATCCACGATTCATCCCATGAAGTATCTAATTTTTTATGTATAATTTTCTAATTCAATCTTTCATAGTATGTATTCAACAATCCTAATTTTTTGTCATTCTGTGTACATGTCTAGGGTTCTGATCATCCGATCTATAAATTTCTAATTCGTTGTCTACTCTTTGCTTCGTAATATTAGGACATTAGCATGCCATGTTGCCTAAGAAGCATTTGTCGGGTGCTGAAAAAAGAAAAAGAAAGAAAGAAATACATCTGAAAATTCAACCACTTAAGGGTTCTTTGACAAAGTATTTTACATCTTCAAGTATTATTGATGTCAGTGAAGAACATAGGCAAGGAACTAATCCCGAGCATGAAAATTCAGATATTAAGGTCAATGAAGATTGTGAAAATATACAGAGGAGCAAATAAATTTGTTTCCTATTTGAGGTAATCATGTCATGTTTGTTTTATTTTGCATTGTCCAATAACTATTGTAGTCAAATTTCAAACTAAAGATGTGTGGTTGAAAATTTAGTTTTAGTATTATGCAAATGAAGTTATATATATATATGTATCACGCAAACACACACACTCACACACACAGTCTTAGGACATAAAGGGCCCATGTCGTCGAGTTCGCCTAGGGTCTCCCGGAACACAGGGCCGGCCCTGACTGGGAACCATGTCCCAAAAATCCACGGTCCCAGGTATCTCCCTTTTTTGTTCTGTATTTCAAAATGTTATGAGCATGTGGGACCTTGTATTGGCCCGTTGCTATTTATGAGAATCAACTACTCACCAACTACTACCTGCAATTTGTGGCCAGGGCAGTTTATTTGTCCAAGCTGCCTGCAGTTAATACTTGTAACTCCAATTTATTAGTATCTTGTGTTACACTAGTTTTGATTTTTTTCCCAAGTTGAATCTTAATTTTTTTGAATGTTTGTACAGAAAGTGTGTGAGAACGTTTTTTGTTGAAACTGAAGTCAAATTACGAATCAACCTGTGGTTGGATGGTTATGAGGACAGCGGTGTCCCCAACCCACCAGGATTCAAGGCCTAGACTTGACATGGGTCCTCGCATTTTCCTGGATTTATTTCAGGTTTTTCGGCAATGTTCGTTTAGTGGGAGGAGATGTTTCCGTCAACTGCGAGGCGTCTGTGGTGACTTCGTCAATCTCAAGTTGCTATGCTAGCTCAGTCTATCAGAGGTACTTATAGGGGCATGGTGTGCGTGCATGCGTTTATAGGGGTGAGCGTATGCTTGTGTATGTGAGCGACCTCGATCATACTGTGTTGAAAAAAAACTGAAGTCAAAAAATGTGTGTTATGATATTTATTAAAAATTAAAAGTAAGAAATAAAAATAAAAATTTAATTTTTGAAATAAAGCTAAAATATAACTCAACACTTGTTATAGATTGAATTTATATTATTCTAAATTCCAATTTCGAAATTGTAATATGCACATTTGTTGAGATTTTGAATGTGAAATATCAAAATTGTATACAATATTTGCAGTACATGTTTGACATGAACATTTGAATGCCTACTTATCGAATGAGTGAGATATGATCTTAGAAAGTGGCCTGAGTTTTATTTTGTACTTAGATAAAAATAATCTTTCCATTCAAGCTTTTCGTTTTGGGCTTAGATAAAAACGCTTGCAATACACTAGTAAGTATGGGCTAAGCACATGTTCAAGCATGTGCTTAGCCCATACTAGTGCATGTGCTCAGAAAAATATGACTGCTGACACAATAAATTGACCTGCCTCATGCACCTTTTAATTTAAGACAGCATGCGATAGTACCAGACAGTTCGTACTGCAGACTACTAGTATGTCCTGCTGCTGCATGGCCCCATTAGAACGTGCATCTCCTCAACGTATTCAATATGTGAACGTGCTTTTCTATACTCCCTTTGATTGCCCACCCAAAACAAATGCCAATTGCCAATGCAGATGCTGTCGCTCCGGCACCTCACTCCCCCGCCCTCTTCACCCAACCGAATCCACCGTGCTCCGCCCCCGCCTCGCCGCCACCTCATTCCGCCAGTATCACGGTGCTCAAGCAGGAGGACGCCGATGGAGATCAGGGAGACCGCCGGTCAGTCCGCCGACGAGGCCGCCACCCAGGTGCTCATGCTCCTCCCGCCGCTCCCTTTCCCTTACGAACCGTCCGTCACTCTTGGCCCCTCCGTTACCACCGAATCACACGGCCGCCCCTGCCCCTGGGGCCCCACATTGCAGCCACACGGCCAGCCTTCGCTCCGCTGCTGCTCTAACAAAATGATGATGTTGCACTGACCAGGCGTTCATGCCGGACGCCAGGGCGTACTCGGTCACCACCTCCCCCATCGCCTGGGACGTCAGTGACCAAGAAGCGGCGTCCGTCTGCCTGTACGGGAGCCGACCTCACGTCGCCGGATCTCGGCGTGCAAGGTATGATCACTCCTTATTTATCCTCAGTTCGACCAGTCGAGGTAGCAACCTGATGCATGTGGAATGTAGTTGGGCTGTGAACGTTTTAAATAGCGGGCTATGGAAAATAGTGGCGGGCCTTCAAATCGGACTATAGCGGAGCTATAGCGGGCTAAAGCAGGTTACATCGGGCTATTTATAAAGACAATCATTTAATGACACCTTGAAAAAGTTATAGCGAGCTATAGCTGGCTATTTAAAACTATGATTGTGCTTAGAAACAAATAAATCTATCACACACACGCACCGAGCACAAGTCTCTGGAGCAGATTACATCTACCACGAAGCGAAAATTTAGCACCATTGTAATCAAATTTTCTCTATCTGCAAAGAAAAAAAGTAAACAAATTTTCTCCCAATGAAACGATTTTGTACCTGCAGCACACCATCAGAGCGGCGATCTTGTTTTTTTTTTCTAAAACGGAGGCAAAGGTTGCCTCATATATTAATTAAGAATAGAAGATAATTATACTTAAAAAAGCTTTCGTCCCGCTTTATATATAAAGCAACGATCCACAAGCAACATAATACAAACTCACGCCACCACCGCACACGACACACACACCCAAGGCAAGATACAAAGATGCCGAGCACCGCCACACCACCTCAACGACTACCAAGCCACTACACATGCACGAGGATGAACCGCTTGGAGCCAACGGAGACCTCCAAGCTTCCGAGGAGAGGTGAGACGGAAAACGACGGGACAAGACTCCAAGATGGTGCCTCCTAGAAGGGAACGACCACTGATAGCCGCCACCATTCGATCCCAAAGATCGAGTTTTCACCCGGAGCACCTCGAAGGAGTAAGGGCACCGCGACGGAGCCTTCATGAAGGATACTGTGTCCACAGACGCCGCCGCCGCCGGCCAATACAAGATTGGGCAAGTGATGTACCCCGGCGCGCCCACCCCTCCGATGCAACCTAGCATATCAACCACCAGCGACCACCCACCCGCATGGCCATGGCCGCTCACCTGCACCCGAGGCGCAAGTTCCGCCCACAAACGTCGTGCCTCCCACCGCCAGGGCCGTTGCCCAGCTTCCAAACACCCCCAAGACCATCCAAAGAGAGCAACTTTGAACCACAGGGACACCCCTGACCGACGAACCATAGCATACGCCTCGCCTTGAACATCGTTGGAGCTGCGGCAACCCACACACGGACGGGGAAAGGGGGAGCGGACGCATCCGGACCGGCACACCCCCTATGCCAGTGACGGGTGGCCCGAGCACGTCGGTGCCGCCCATCCCTCTAGCCAACCTCCGCAACGAACACACCCCTGTGCCGCCCCACCGCAGCAGCCGACTCAGACCCGCGCAAAGCTACCAACGCAGATCCGACCACCGGCAAGGAGTACCCCCACGGACCACCGCCAATCGCCAAGAATACTCACCGGGGAGCCCACCTGCGCTGCCGCCGTCGTCCAGCTGGCGGAACGCCTGGAGCCTGACCAACACGCCCACCAACCACCACCAGCCGCTACCACGGCAAGGGTAGACGTCCGCAGCTCGCGCCGCCTGGGCCCAGATCTGGCCGTCCGACGCCGCTGGAACCCACCGTGCACCATCACCACTGCAGCCCCTTCACACCGCCGCCCACAACCCGCGAATCCACCACCGACTGCTGCCGTCATGCCGCCGCACCCCGAGCAAACGCCGCACCGCTGCCCGACCCGGAGGCCCGCGCCCGCCAAATCGAGCGGGGGAAGGAGAGTGCCCCGCCGCCGCCAGCACTAGCCGGTCTTTGCTCACCAGTACGTCGAGGCGGTGGTGAGGGGAGGGAGGTGCGAGGAGGGGGCTCGCGGCGGCGCTAGACCCCCCCCCCCCCGATGCTCGTGGGAGCGTTGCGGGAGGGGAGCGTTACGACCTAAGAAAATTATGCAAACCCGGGCTAAAATGAGAACAACAAGGGCTAAGCCCACTCCCAAAGACTAAAACACACAGGGCAAAGTCCACCCTCATAGACGGCATCTCGAACACGACAACAAACGCCAACCAACCAAAACACACATCAACGGGGCCCGCTCCACCGATCAAGCTGACCTTCCATGACCGCAGGAGAGAAGAAGTTGTGGCTGCTATAGGAGGAGCGGACTCGAGACTCACCCGCGACAACGGAAGGGCAAGCACTCCATAGCCCTACGGTAGTTGCAACAACTGACATGCCAACGACCAACATCGCTGACAACCACGTCGCCCGCACGACACAAGGTCCATGTCCTTGAAGCTGCAAATCTCTTGAGGCTGCCACCTCGACATCTACTACTTTGACGTGTTGTGCGCACTCAACCGTCACTGCCTCTTGGGGCCGCCACCTTGACATCTACTGCTCTGACGCGTCGTGCGCACTCAACTACCACCGCCTTTCGGGGCCACCGCCCCGACATGCCACCACTCACCCTCGAGTAGCAACGTTACACAATACAACTACCCGCAGCCTAGGCTCCCAGGACAACCGCACACAGCCACGAACGCCGCACCACATATGGGGTTGCCGCCCTGACATGCTGTTCAGTGCCCGCATTGGGATGTGTCGATCAAACCAACAACCTTGCCGCCCCCAGCTCAAGGTCCTCACCCAAGCCATGCCGACAAGCAGCCCTGCCTCCTGGAGCCATCGTCACATCGCTGCCCGAGGCCGCCGCCTCGGCTCTCAACAAAAGATCCCGGAGTCGCCACCAATGAAAATGAAAGAGCCCCGCACAACATCCAAAGTCTGGCCCTCCCAAGCGACGCCTCCAAGAAGGTTATGACGTAAACTCTGTCACCGCCCACACAGAAAACTAGAGTTTAGGTTCTCACGCGGAGAGCCCAAGCACATGAAAGGAGAGGAGGGCCTCCACAACATCGCCTCCAATAAGGTCACAACGCCCGCAGGCGCCAACATCGTCAAAAGCTTTCACCCAAGTCACTCATCTCCTATCAATGAGCTTGCAAATCTGGGCACACATGGATACCCAGACCACCGGAGCCAAGCCCATTGTGAAGAGCACACCCCCCCTCGTCAGCCGCCATAGCCCTCACACGATGGCCCGCTACAACATCCCATGCAGCAGGGAAACGATGGCTTGCCGTGTCAGATCCGAGGGCACCGCTCTGAATCCACTGTCCTCGGCTGCTGTAGCAGCCCATGCCGTCCCAGCCATCGATCCGGGGCCGCAGCCCCGGTATCATTGCCCTGCGTCCCGCAGCCACCGTCTTCACAACTGCAGATCCGCGAAGCCAGGCCGAAGAACCCATCAGCGTCATCGAAGCTTTAGAGTGGCACAGCCACACCGCGGCCAGCCAGCTGCAGCACCTCCATGCCACACCACTCGGGCGCATGGGCCAGGGCGCCAGACTCACGCCCTAGCAACTCCACCACGGACCAGCGTGCCCAGCCAGCAGCAGTACCGCGCTGCACCTCGCCGGCGCAATCCTTATTGTTCTGTTTTGAGTCAATTACATCGGTGGTGCTAGAACTTGTCATGAACGGTCACTTTGGTGCTAGAATTTATGGCATACATCGAACTGGTGTAAAAATTTGGCTCAGACATGCAAATATGGTGCAAATCATGTTTGGATACGAAAGCGACACTAACTAGGCTCACTTGCATGGTGCAGGTCCCGCCGTCAGCCACCAGATGACGTGTGGCCTGTTATTTTACCAAAAAGAAACTTGAATTTTTTTGTCCTCACGAAATAGCCCCTGACACGTGCCAAAATGTTGGCCATATGGGCTCCATGTCAGCGACATATAAATTATAGAAAAAAATGACCCTTTGATGAAATACAAGGTCACATTGACAACAAACATCGATGGAGCTTTTTTTCCGAGAAAACTTTCAATCTATTAATTCTCAATCATGGTAAGACAAGGAACACGAGAGATAATAAAAACTATAACCAGGTTCGTGGACCACCTAGTAACGACTACTACAAGCCGTTTCTAGATCTCACAACTGAAACCAACAAAGTCCGCTCATTCTTTGGCAACCACTGCCAATAGAGAGTAATTAGTATATTTTTGAAGAAGTCATTTTATTAAATGCTTTTCAATCGCCGAAAGCATCAAAAGAGTATAAAGTAAGTGCAAGCCACCGAGTATCAAAAAGAAGTCCAGGCCACAAAGTACCAAAAAGTTTACAGCGAAACACGACCAAATGGTCAGAAACAGGAATACATAGCTCATCAACATAATCTCCTACTGCAAAATCTGAGTCACCAAGAGCAATTAATGTCTGAAGTTCACTCTTCACCCACCTCAACTGCAAAATGCATCGAGCCGTTCACATGTTGATTACTTTTGGACGACCAACCCGGCCCTATGCGTGTGGAGTACTTTGTTCCAGAATGAAGACAAAACAAACCATCTTTCTCAAACAAAATTTCTCACAAACCCTAAAGACAAAACAAACCATCTTTCTCACACAAAATTTCTCACAAACCCTGGAGACAAATCAAATCATCTTTCACTGAGATGCTCAAGAATGAAGAACATCATAACTAATGTCGGCAGTGGGGGCAAATTACACCGAGCAACTTGTCGTCCAGGTAGTCGATGGAGTATGTGCGGTCCCACAGTAGGCGGCCCCCACCAATGACCTGCCCGTCCTTGATGATCTTGCATCCTTTAGCGTTCTGTGTGGTTTCACAGCCTAGGGATCCCAAGAGGCCTCCGCTGATCAAGTTTACCTTAGCACCAGGGAAGTATCTGATTCCAGAAAGCTTCACTCTACCCGATATGCGCCCACACTTACTGGAGACTAATTCGGTTCCACTGACTCCACGCGAATACATATGAACAGCATTGTGTACACCTCGAAGTATACTAATGTCTCCGGTGATGCAAATACTAGCCCCGGTATCATAGAGCCAACGAGAACAACGGCGTTTTCGAATGGCAGCCAACAAACGAAGCCTTCTGGCGGAAATCCTGAGACCAACCCCCCTTTTGGATTTGATGTAAAATGGGTTGCTGCTAGTGCCAGTACTTATAATATAGTATCTCTTTTTGAAAGTATTGGGACGACGGCGGATTCCCCCGACAAAAGAAGGGGTAGCACCACTAGTATCGCCAATGGTGCGGCTGACAAAGCAAACCTCGTCTGCAGGATAATACAATCGTGTTATTCTTCGTAGCTATAGAACTACTTCAGCATCTTGCTCAATACAACATGGAGTATTCGATGGTTAAAGTCTCACCTGTGACATCCCAAGGCTGAAGAGCTCCCGAACTTCTATTGCAAACTATGGCACAATAGATTTGCCGGAGCAATGGAACGATGAAGCCCAGCAAAGTAATAATAAGACCATACATTTTCATCGCCATAGACCCATTAGAATACGCACCATCCATCTTCAGCTGGTGCGATGCATTCCTTTCTTGAATTGTCATGGAACATCTGCGGAATGGAACAGTGGAGATAGTACGTTAGATGATTAACGTGAACCATGAGATAAGCGGAGGTGTCAAATCAAACGGGGGTAGCTGTGAATCATGCAGCTGGGAACTGACGGAACTGGAGGATTTGGCTGTGCATTGATGTTTTTCTCTAGCGCGAACTGTAGGTTTCCCTACTGCATACTACAAGGCAAGTTTTGATCCCCTAGTGACCCCTATCACCCTATGTACAATTACAGTAAGAAAAAGCGGAAACTGCACATGTTTGGAAGTTTATAAAAATTCTCAAAAAAAATATATATAGTATATATGTTAAGAGAGGTGATGTTCTATTAGGCCCCCTTGGCACGACGGCTCAGCACCGGACACATCGGCATGGGCACTGGTGCCTACACATTCTCTAGCAGCGTCCAGCCGTCACCCTACTCCCGCTACAGCCGGCGGCGCCCACATGTGTAACAGACCAGGGTAATACCCTGTATTGATACTGTTTGTTATTTTATTTTTGCATGATCATGCCATCGTTCTTAAAACATGAAATGAGGCTCACTAAACCATCGATATTAGTAAAATACCAACCCTAATTAAAATGTCATTCAATAAAAATGAAAAATAGTCTTCATCTATTTTAAATCAAGGAAATTCACATGGTGAAATCTCTTGAGAACCCTAGATATAGCCTCCAAATATTATTAGAGAGTCACAATCATTATTCTAAAAACCCCACATATTTGATTAAAACCAACCCCTATTTAATTTTGACCTTTTATTTATTAAGGATTATCAAAACCATTTTCCTTTTCGGTGTTCGACCACTACCTTCCACTTGAAACTTTGCACGTTGCCTTCTAATATCATTAAGTAGCTACCATAGTTATCTCATGATTTTACCCGAGCCACATCACCTAGCTATAGCTCAACCCACTTAACCCATTTAAATGGATTTATTTTCTAAAGAAAATATAGACATGTGCCAAACACCCTAGTTATTTTTGTGGATCTTTGGAATAGTCTAGAGAGGCCATCTTTAAATCTGCAACTCATTTAGACTCCATTTGCCCCTCCAACGAATTCCAAAATAATAGTTGTTTTTTCAATTTTCAAAAAGAAAAAAGAAAGGGATAATAGAGGGGGAGGGGGTGGGGTGCACTATGCCTCGTCACCCACCCCCCCCCCCCCCCCCCCCCCCCCCCCCCCCCCCCCCCCCCCCCCCCCCCCCCCCCCCCCCCCCCCCCCCCAATGCTCCCAGCCATCCATCCATGGTGCGAGGCATGGATGCGTTGCCATACGCCCCACCCAAGACCTATGTAGGCACCGCCCAACCTAGTGATCTTCCCTCCAGCCTCCTTCTTTCCTGCCTCGCTGTTAGCCCTCACCATACTCTCCCTGTCCGACCTTCTGTCTCCATACAACAAGCACACCCGAGCGCGCCATGATCACCACCGCCTGATGCATTTGTGGGCGACGACCTTCCCATGCCAAGCCTACAAGTCTAGCATCCCCGCCTCGTTGTGCTACGTCACCCTGCAAAAGGATTTGAACCGGGAAGCACCACCGACAGCCCAAACAACCTCGCTTGTTGGCTAGTCAATATGATCAACCCTGACTCATTCTAACCCTCTTGGTATGGATCTGACAGGGATGAAATTTTTGGCAGCAGCGCTTCTGTGGCAGAGATCTTCATGGCCAACAGCCCACCACCGCGCGACGACGATCCTACTTGCAATGTCACTATGGGTAATGATGGTGCCGAGAACGATTATGGTACCGTGGCTTCTGTGGCGAAGTCCAGAGCTATCAATCAGCTCCTGTGCATGCCTATTAGGCCTCATTTGGTTGCCCCAGACCCCCCCGGGAACCCGGCCTTTTCCTTGGGTAGCCGCCACCCGTGGAAGCCCTTCCCCGGGCTACGTGGCTGCTCATTTGGTCAACGCGAAAGAGAGGGTTATCTGGCCCCATCCCCGTTAAATCCCTGGGCTAAATAAAAACTACCCCTGACCCATGGAAGATTCCCTCGCGGTGCTCTCTCTTCCTTGCTTGCTCAAACTACCTCCGCCGCCGCTGTTCTTGGACAAGCACATCCCATCCCCGCCACCATGCAACGCCTTGGCTGCCACAGCGCCACCGCAGCGACCATGTCGTCGTTCCGCCCGCGACACCGACGAGCCCACGGCTTCCGCTCACCCACTGCCCCCCTGTACTCCTGCGATTTTGGATCTTATGGCGGCGAATTTCATCCCTTCCTGCAGCTGGTGGCTGGTGGTGCTGATTTGACCAAGGTTGAAGATGAATCTCGCTAGTTCAGTGGATGCGTCAGGTTGAAGAGGAATCCCTTTTTTCTGTTCTCTCTTTTCTTCGCAGAGGCTAGAGAACCTCGTCCCCTGAGGCACCAAATGGTGATGGGATTATACCCCGTGGATTCCAATGTGTCAAGGAAATTGCACCCGTGCTTTTTGTACCCGGGAAGTTCTCTCACTCACAACCAAACATAGCCTTATGGGTGACTCCCTGGTGGAGAAGGCCCTGGAGGCTGCACGCGTGGCCACCTTCGCCAAGTGCAATCGCCTAGAGCGTTTGAGGTAGTTAGTGGAGGCGTGTGGGCGTGGAGCGATCGGAGTAAGTCGACATTGCCACTGTGTTCTCCATCGATGGTTAGGCGGGCCGCGACGTTCATGACTCCCTGGCGATCGGTAATGCAGGTGATTTCTGGGTTTTCCTCCCCCCCCCCCCCCCCAATGCAGAACTTGACTGCACCCACCGTACTAGCAGACACGAGGCAATAAGAGGAAAGGGATCTCGCAAAAACAATCCTCGGATGGCCAACTTTGTGAAGGCAGCAGTCAATGAGAATAATGCATATTCCCAGTAATCGACGGATTGCCTTCCTGCTCTATCGCCAGTCGGCATGCGGGCGCACGGTGAGTCATGTTGTTACTTTCGAATCAGCTCAGCCAAGTCAGCTCAATAATTGGCGTCATGATGATCGGGGTGGTGCTGAGTGCTAACCGTGATCGCGCAGATTGTCGCCGGATGTTTCTTCCCAGAGGCAGGATGTTTCGTCATGCCTTCGGGGTATTTCTCCCGGTGATGCAATGACGATTCCCCTCGGCACTCTGATGGTTCACCGTAGTGCGGGGATGTTTCTCCTCATCGACGGGATGGTTCTCTCCGTTGTCGAGATGACCCTCCTTGGTGTTATTCACCCGGCAGGCCTCGGGATGCGTGGGATGTTCTGGCACAGAATTGGGTGGTCGTGCACGGACCATTTGGCTAAGGCTGATCATGGTCTCTTAAGTGGCTCAGGTTCCTCTGCCTGACGTTCTTAAGTTAGGAGATCCGCACCATGTAGCTACCCGAGTAATTCTATATTGCTTCTGGCATCGAAACATATAATGGTACCTCAAAGTCAAATACTTGGTTGGACAATTATCGTATTGCTTGTACGATTGGTAGAGGCAATGATCAGGTGGCCATGCTAAATGTCCCATTGATGCCCGAGGTCTCTTCTTATGTTTGGATCAACAACTTGCCTGTAGACATCATCCATGACTAGCAAGATCTCGAGGAGCATTTTGTTAAGAATTTGAGGAGACATGTGGTTTTGTGTGTAGAATTGTTTACATTCGCAGGTTAGTAGGAATGTGGAAGCATATGTCGATGGCATCATCATCAAGTCGGCCAAGGAGACTGATCTCGTAGCCAATTTGGCAGAGACCTTTGCATCTCACATGAGATATGACATGAAGCTTAACCCGGAAATGTGTGTTTTTGGGGTGCCTTCTGTTGGTTCTGCCCAGGAACACACACACACACACACACACACACACACACACACACACACACACACACACACACACACACACACACACACACACAAACTCAAGGTGGAAGAAGATAATGAACATCCAGAGACCTCTCGTGGCATGCACAGTGCACTTCTTCTCTCTCACAAACACACCCACGGTGAGAAATTCTACACACAAGAACACACACTCATATACACCAAGAAAGAACACAGAAGCTTTGCCGAGACTCTCCCTTGGCACTCACATGGACTGCATTCAATGTCATATTTATACAAGGGGTTAAGTAATGCATGCACGCACTAACTGATGCAGTAACACACCACCTTCTAAAATCAGTCGGCAACTCGGTATCCACACGACTTGGCCATGTATGACCAGCCACTACTCACGACCTGGCCATACATGTTGCATGATGCCAACGAACTAAGCTTTTAGCTAGCCCACTAACTAACCATGCATGCATTTGACTCGGCTAAACACACGAACTAGTGCACAAAATATTTAGCTTGCATGCAGACACATGAACACGCCTCTATGGGTGCACACTGCCACGGCTACTACTACATGCATGGCTCAAAAACAAAAGCTAACAATCTAAACCTAGCACTAATAACAATATTAGTTCCAACACCTTCGGGGAAGTTGCTCGGTTTCATCGTGCCGGCATGTGGGATCGAAGCTAACCCGGAAAAGACCATGTTAACGTGTTCCTGAACCTACAAGAAATATGGTTGTGCTTTGTTTTGTGTTTCTTTTATTGGATATATGAATTTTCCGCGATATTAGCCTATCATGTCGTTTACGCTGGCTACTTTATATAGTGATACAACTAAAAAAACTTCACAGTATGCCCTCTATGTGTTATGTTGATTTACAATGTGACAATGGCAATGGGGTTCCTTGTATGTTACTAATTACTTTTGTTTTACCTTACTGATCTTTCCCGGGACTATTTATTAATGTTGGATGCATAATTGGAAGCATTATTCCATTTTGCTGTTTATCTATAAGGTAAGAAATGTGAGCTGAAAATAGCTTCACAAGATCTGAACTTATGTTAACTCTAAATCGAAATACTTTTGATCTGCTCAATAGTGTGGAGCAATATGATTCTTTGGTTGCTTCAAGTTTATGGGCGAACTAAAAGGCGTTGCCGATCATCATAGGTTGTTGAGTACAATAAAAACTGCTAACCAAGCTTAGAATTGTTTTTCACTTTGGTATTGAAACAATGTAGTATCTACTGAATTGATTGGAGCAGGACATGTACTCTCTTTTAACTTAATATATCTTAAATTAATTTAGCCCTCAGAATGTTTTCGTCATCATTGTATTTTAAATTAATTTGCATTCTATAAAATGGTATCTTAATTATTCTTTTACATTGGTGCATAACTAGCATATGTGTAACTTACTACAAACTAAGCGATGATGATTGATTGGCAACTTGCTTCCAAAGTTTGGAAGTTTTATGATAGTATATGTTCAAATGTATGTAGTTGTGTACCATGTAAATGGTCCATGGCACATAAGAGCTTTGTGTCTGACTGGCATAGCTATGAGGTTTTCACCAAAAGATTTAGATAATTCTTCAAGGACAAAACTAAGTGATCATTTGCTTTGTTTTTGACCGGAATGGCAGGTGCTCTGCCTTTTTATTATAGTAGGGGGGGGGGGTCACTTTACAAAGGCAAGATGCCTTAAGAAAGAAAGAAGAATGCAAAAGAGGGCCTGAGACTGGAAAAAATAATCAGCTCAACTGTACATGGGGAAAACCCTACTCCCACACTTCCCTTAGGCCTTGTTCGGTTCCATGACAAATGAGAGGGATTGACGGGTATTGGCAGGGATTAAATCCCATCTAGTTCAAATTCCCCGCAAATCCACTCCAATCCACTTGGGGAGTGGCTTTACCGAACAAGGCCTTAATTAGGAGGCAGATTTCATCTCTAATTTGGTTACACAGCCGTTCCACAGGGAGGCTTTCATGGAGAAATAAACGCCTCCCTTAACAGCTAGTCAAGCCGTGACATAATTGCAAAAGCCAATAACAAAATACATGTAGTAATGATGATATTTTGGATGAACACACTCCTGTTTTACATTGCTTGTTTCTCTGCATTAGAGTTGTAGAACAAGAATTATGTAACTAGCTAGACAAGTTGAAAGACATCGAGTCAGCGAAATATATAAAACTGCATGTAGGCGTGAACCTGCAAGTTCCATGTAATAAAGAGAAAGGAAACTAGTCGCCCAATCAAAGGTAGCGGGCACTCTGATTTGGACAAACGACATGGATTTGCAACAAAAAATAACCAGAAAGCGGCTTGGGCATCCGGACAAACGGGTCAGAATTGCAAGATATATGAATTGGGCGAAGAATTTGAGTTGGATGGAGAGGAGCAGTAGATGAGACGGGGGAAGAATAAAAAGATCCACACGCAGCACAAAAGGCGTTGGGTAACTCTTGGCCATCGCGCTACGGAGAAGTTGAGGAGCAAACGGAAATGGATAGTACCTCCTGCCATCGCGGGGATCCTCCACTCGCTCAATTCATGTACGTGGGGAGAGGGGGGCAAAGGACATAATGTAAAAGGCCAAAGGCCACCATAAATATAACTCTAACAGGCCCCCCTCAAACTCATGGAGGATCCACAACACTGAATTTGGAGAGGTAAAATCCATGTTGCGCTCTAGTCCGGGCCTTCGTGAAGAAGTCCACCAACTGTAACTCAGAAGGCACATACTGGAGAGCAATAACATGGTCCTGCACACTAGCGCGCACAAAGAAAGCATCAACACCAATATGCTTGGTAAGCTCATGCTTCACAGGGCCCGGCGCAATACTGATAGCACTTGTACTGTCTGATAAGAGTGTAGTTGTAGTAACAGTAACACCAAAATCCTCAAATAACTAACGTAACCAAGTCACCTTTGGCGTGAGAAGAGCCATAGCCCGCAACTCTGCCTGTGCACTCGAACGGGAAACTGGAGTCTGTTTCTTCATCTTCCAGGCAACGAGAGAACCACCAAGAAAGACACAGTAAGTAGAAAGTGAATGGCGATCTGAAGGATCAGTAGCCCAGGTAGCATCTGAATAGGCCTGGAGCTGTAATGAGGAAAGAAGAGATGGTGAGAGATCGTGCCACGAAGATATCGTAGAACACGAAGAAGGTGACTATAGTGAACCAAAGTGGGAGAAGAAACAAACTGACTCAGGATATGGACAGGATAAGAGATATCTGGACGTGTGACAACGAGATAGACAAGACTCCAACAAGATGACGATAACGAGTCAGATCAGAAAAGGCTCACCATTAGAAGCACGAAGGTGAACATTAAGCTCCATAGGAGTCTTAAGAGTGCGCTCATCACTAGCTAAGAGCCGCACGAGCAAGAAGGTCCTAGATATATTTTTTTGGAACTAAAAATCCAAAAGATGTGGAGGAAATCTCAATCCCAGGAAAGTAACGAAGAGGACCAAGATCAGACATAGAAAGCTGCTCACAGAGACGGGCCTTGACAAAGGCAATGTACTCAATATCATCGCCGGCGATGATCAATTCATCAACATATAGAAGAATAAGAGTGCGACCACGAGGAGAAAGGTGGACAAACAACACTGGATCATGAGGACTGGGCGAAAAACTAGCTATTGTGACCACCGAGGCAAAACGCTCAAACCAAAGCACGGGGGGCTTGCTTAAGGCCATAGAGAGAGCGACGAAGATGAAAAACCATGCCATCGGAACTGAATACCCAAGTGGTGGCTAAATGTGAACTTCCTCATGGAACTCACCATTAAGAAAGGCATTCTTAACATCAAGCTGAGACACAGACCAGTGGAGAACAGAGTCCACAACGAGAGGTGTGGGACAGTGGTCATATGGGCCATAGGGGCAAAATTCTCATTGTAATCACGAGCATACTCGTGCTGAAAGCCATGAGCCACAAGACGAGGTTTATAACACTCAAGAGAACCAACAGACCGAGTCTTAATCTTATAGACTCACTTACAAGTGATAGGACGAACACGGGGAGGAAGATAAACCAGATCCCATGTGTCGGTGCGCTCAAGGGCAGCAATCTTCTCTGCCATCGCAAACTACCATTCAGGATGAACAACAACATCTTGATAAGAAGTCGGCTCAAGAATGGTCGAAAGACTGTAGAGAGATGGAGAATATCAGTCTAGGGGTGGACAAGGTCGACAACAAAGACCATAAGTTGGCTGAGAGGAGGAAGACGACACACCAGAATTAGAAGGCACATCAATAGACTCATCCACAACACGTGGACGACGAGTATAATGAAAATGAAAGGAGGAAAGAGCTGGAATCACTAGAGGTGGAGACGGGGAATGTATCGGTGATGAAGGTGGAGAAGGGGAAGGTATCAGTGACAAAGGTGGAGAGTCATGCGACGAGGGAGGTGAAGAAACTGTAGGAGAGGATGGCGTCGGATTTGCAATAGCGGGACGAGGAGTAGGAATACTGGGCATAGAGGGAGGTGTATTTGGAAACGTAAGAAAAGAGATCTCCTCCGTGGAATAGGTGGAGGAGGATGGGCACGGGTAGAAGGGATGATACTCATCGAAGGTTGCATCCCAAGAAATATGCATCTAGCGACTAATAGGATCCCAACACCGATAGACCTTATTTTCATCACTGTATCCAATAAAGACACACTCAGCAAACTGAGTGAACAGTTTGGTGCGTTCACGAGGGCAAGCAAAACATACCAAACGCAACCAAGAAAATGAAGCGCCGAATAATCAACGACCAAAAAAGACGCTCGAGAGGAATACCACCTTGTAGAGAAGAAGATGGTTGAATGTTGATGAGATAGGTGGAAGTGGTAACAGCCTCAGCCCAGAAGTGAGGCGGCGATCATCATCGCACACGCCTTCTCAAAGAGGTGACGATGCTTGCACTCAGCCACACCGTTCTAGGCATGAGCACCAGTACAAGAGAACTGTGTAAGAGTGCCCTGCTCAGCAAGGAATCCTCGCAGCGGATGGGAGATATACTCACCAGCTGAATCTGCATGAAAAACACGAAAAGAAGTGGAAAACTGGGTATGAATCATGGCAACAATTTTTTTGTATATAGATAAGAGCTCGCCATGAGAAGACATGAAATAGATCCAAGTGTACCGAGAAATATCATCTATAAAGATTATAAAGTAGCAATGACCTCCTTTCGAATCGAAGTGAGCCGGTCCACAAACATCAGAGTGAATGAGATCAAAAGAGCGCTCGAACACTGACTCGATATGAGGATAGGGTAGCTGAATAGGCTTACCAAGCCTACAACCCATACAATCCAACGAAGCGTTACCATAGATAGATCTTAGAACACCACGATGAACCAAGGACAAGAGACGAGAACCACATAAATGTCCAAGATGATGATGCATGCCACTGCTAAAAAGAGCTGGTAGATGCAGCAACAGGGGTTGTGAAACTGGCGTCGGTGGCAGCAGAGGGAAGGTGAAGTCAGTCAAGCTCCCAGAGACCATCAGAGCGTCAAGGAACATGAATCAAAGTCGATAATGACTCTACAACTAGAGTCAACAATCTGACCACCAGATATGAGCTGCACGGTAAGTCAAGGAACATGAGCGACCGAGAGAACATGAAACAAAGAAGTGCTGAGAGTGTCTCGACTAGCTACAGGGAGGAGAGTGCCATCAACCGTAAGAACACAAACGACTAACCAAGCTTAGAATTTTTTTTCACTTTGGTCTCGAAACAATGTAGTATCTACCGAATTGATTGGAGCAAGACATGCAGTCTCTTTTAACTTAATATACGGTGCCCTTCAAAATGTTTTTGCCATCATTGTATTTTAAATTAACTTGCGTTTCTCAAAATGATATCTTATTTATTTTACATTGGTGCATAACTAGCATATGCTAACTTACTAGAAACTAAGTGACTTGCTTCCAAAGATTGGAAACTTGCTTCCAAACTCTGGAAGTTTTATCATAGTATGTTTAAATGTATGTAGCTGTGTACCATGCAAACTGTCCATGCCACATAAGACCATATACAATGTTGGGTGCTTTAATGCAAGTGCTTAAGGAGGGAGAGTATTGACATGTCAGTAAGAGCCTATCTAAAATTAGCTTTGCACAATGGTAGCAAGCCTATATAGATGATTAAATGGAGCAGACGCAAGAGGAAAAGGTGCGGTTACTTTCCCAAGTAGGCACCTGTTTACTTACGTAAGCACCGGGTACCTCTGATGTAAGAAAAAAAACAGATTTTCTCTCTCTACCACCCGTCTTAAGCACCTGGATTGCACAAGGCCTAAGAGTTTTGTGTCTCACTGACCTAGAGCCGAGGTTTTCACCAAACGATTTAGATAATTCTTCAAGGACAAAACTAGAAATGAGAGGGAGATAATTCTTCGAAGACAAAACTAAGTGATCATTTGCTTTGCGCCCTTGTTGTCAACTTCATGTTCAATTATGTCACGGCTTGACTAGCTATTTGCTAAAGCCAACAACAAACTTGTTATATTTACGTGTAGTAAAGATGACACTTTGGACGAGCACTCCTGTTTTGTCCTAGAAGAGAAATTATGTAAGTAGACAAGTTGAAACACATCCAGTCAGCCAAACATACAAAACTACTCCCTCCGTTTTTATTTACTTTGCATATTAGAGTTGACTGAAATCAAACTTAGTAAAGTTTGACCAAGTTTATTGAAAACAATATAAACATATATCATAACAAATCTATATGATGTGAAAGTACATTCAATAATAAATCTAATGGTGTTAATTTATTATTATACAGGTTAATATTTTTGTTTATAAACTCTGTCAAAGTTTACAAAGCTTAGCTAATACGCGGACTAAATAAAAACGGAGGGAGTACATGTAGACGTTAACCCGCAAGTTCCATGTGTAAAGGAAAAAAGCAAACTAGTGGCCCCAATCAAGGCAGCTGGCGCTCTGATTTGGACAAACAGCAAGAATTTGCAACGAAAATAATAATCAGAAAGTTGCCGGGCATCAGGACAAACGGGTTAGAATTGAAAGATATATATATATATATAGATCGCATGATCTGGGCGAAGAAATTGATTTGGATGGGGAGGAGCAGTAGATGAGGCGGGGAAGAATAACAAGATCCGCGGCACAGAAGGCCATAGCGCTACGCAAAGTTCATGAGCAAACGGAAATGGATAGTACCTCCTGCCATGGCGGGGATCTAAAGCAAACGGCTCCTCCATGGTTTCCACTCTCTCCGGGGAGCTCTTCGGGAAGAGAGGAAGAAGAGAGATGACCTATGTCTTGCTAGCCAGATAGATTTGTTTTCTATTGACTTTACTGCGCTTTTTTTTTTCTGAGAAAGTCATGCTGCGTTACGCGTACGCTAGCGCGTGGAAAGATACCCCCCGCGTGCCAGAAATGACCATCCAGCAAAAGGGAGGAGCAAACTTTCGGCCGACAGAAAAAGTCACAGGATCCCCTCCCTCCCCTCGCTCGTTCGCTGCGTCCCCCTGCTGCACAAACTCCTTCTCCTCGAAGCTCGTTGCGCCATGCTACCTGGAGCCGCCTTATCGAGGTACTGACCTGCTAACACGATTACCCATCCCCTTCTTCTATCGCAGTCCCGCGCGCGGATCCACGCTCTCCAAGGGATCACACAACCGCCGGAAATACCATGCATGTGAGGGGAGCCACGAATTAATCCACGCTTTCTTGCTCTTCTCTGCTTTCCTTCTGGTCGCTGAATTGGGGTTCTCCTCTTCGGTTTGCTCCTCGCTGAATTTCAGTTCATAAAATACTGTATAGATATGATTTCTGCGCATCTTTTAGGCTGGAAGCGATGTTCAAAGAGGAAAGCACCATGCACAAGAAGGTGAACCAAGATGTCAACAGACTCCACAATGAGCTGATGACGGACACACTTGTTGATGATCCTGGAGAAAAGTCAAAAAACAGGTATGCCCATACGTACCTACCGTAATAACACACCAACTCTAAATTCTTCTAGCCCTCTTCCTTTTTAGAGATTATTTCGGCTCTCCTGCAGTGGATAATTACAAGATCCACTGTCTACTGCCACAATAATTCTTAGTCCTGCCACACATAATAATAATAATTCTTAGTCGTGTACGAACATAATTTGATCAGCATATATAATTAAGCGCATGTTTGATACATACCCATGCATACCTGACGAACTTTACGATTTTGTTCCACTAGAGTTCATCAACCCTTGCCCATCATTGGGATGGTAGCGATAGGCAAGACTACCCTCCTGATGTGTGCGTGCCGGGATTTTGACCCGGACAGAATGTTTCTCAAGACCTATGGCAAGGCAATACTACGCAGCATATTTAATCGAGTCAGGCAGCAGTGCTTGAACGAATGTTTTGCCTCGTACCAAAGTATCAGAAGAAATATAAAGAATACAATTGATTTCATGCTGCGCATCGACAAGGAAAAAATTATCTGGTATGTACGGGATATTCTGCTTCTGGTTTTGTTTCATTTATAGGGGAAAAGAAACTGCTGTTTACCCTTTTTGCAGTAGTGCAACCAGAAAACAAAGTAGTTTGATCTTACATCACAAACTACAACCAATTCAGAAGCTCTCAAAACAGTGAGATCATTAGTAAGTTTACAACAGAAGGGTAGGCAGCTAAGCACAGTTTATGACAGATTATGCAATTCTGCCGATGCAAGTATTTGTCTATACGTAACTTGCTAACTCCATTGCTCTGATGGAGTAACAGTATGTCTTTCATATTCATTCTCACAAACTTGTTTTTGTTATCCTATGAAAGGAAAAAAGGAATCGACATGGACATCATGTGGTGTATTGTTGACACCCTTGCTGAACAATATAAGCATAGCCAATTTTCAGCTGGCCCCGACATTCACCATTCAACTTCCAATCCGTTCATATGTGTGAAAAGGTGTACCAGGTATATGCATACACACACATACACGCATCCTACTGATGCAATTATTTCTACCTAAACCGTGGCAACTGTTTTTCCCTTGCCTGAACTAAAGAACTTCACATGTCTTTGCTAACTAGCGTGCGCCGCAAGCCCGTGCAAAAGCCGCTGTTCACGAAGAGTTTAGGGACTGAAGGTGTGAATTTCAGCGTCACCGATAGTTCACTGCAGAAAGGAGGTGAGGCTTCATTCTATGATATGTTGCACTCGCCCCGCCCTCGAGTTCTCCGTGCTATTTCGAGCGTGTTCATTCAATGGCACCTTGAAGAATAACGGTTGTCTTCTTTCTATTGATATTGCAGCAGATGTCAGCGGCAGGACACGATGCCCTGAAGTCGATACAAGTTTTTGTTCTCCTTCATGTGAACTTGACTTACACCGTGTTTGCTCGATGGATGGCTTCAATCTACTTCTTGGCCTATACCGTGTTGATCCTATTTGTGTATTCAATGGACATAGCATCTTGGCTTTAGTCACACTTTTATCATTGGTAAGTGATTGCAGCAAGGCCACAGTGAACACACGACACTACCGCATTAGGAAGAGTAGACAGAACAAGGGCTGCAGGGTGGTATCAAGGCAATGCTTGGCTCAGAAGACACAAAATCATAAACGGGGTGACACAAGGGCTGCATTTCAAAAGAATCGACGTCTCGCCTCCAGGTATGCTTTTCATCTTTGTCTCCAGTCCCGAGCATATGTATTCCCTGTAAAAGCGATACTACAAGTCGAAAGTTACAGCAGGTCAGCGCGCATAAAAACCAATGAAAAAAATAGCGCGCTACAGCAAAATAGCGGCGACCTCAAAATATGCTATTAGCGTGCTATATTGCGCTATAGCATGCTATTAGCGAAATGTTGTACACCGATAAATTTAGCGAGACAATTCTCAATACGCTATAGCGTGCTATTAGCGACGCTATAGCACGCTATTTTTTTCAGTGATAAAAACTTAGAAAATATCATACATAATTGTGGGATCGCATGAGAGTTTCGCTACAAAAAAAAGTGTCAATGAAGTGCCCCCTAACTCTTTTACCTCATCTAAAGAAAAATAAATTAAAGCACCATATAGCACTGGCTTGATGCGGAAAAACAATCAGTCAAAGCATGTACAAGTACAACAACTAAAGACTGCAATATCTTCTCGCACAGCAACATAATCCAACTTAAATAGTCCACATTAAGTGCAAACTTATAGTCTCAACATAAATCTAGATTTTGGGACTTGGAGACGAGAAATCAGCCAGGATGAATCTTTATCTACGATTGAACTAGCTAGGTCCTGTCGGAATTTTGTTCAATCCTAATCGAGGCTGTCTGAACTGAATGTGATCCCCTACTATGAAGTGGTGGGAAGGGCGTATTTTGCTCGTGTGCAGTGGCAAACTAGGTACGTGTGCACACATCCACGTAGTGCAATTTTTTTCCTCTTTCTGTAAACTAATGCAACATATCTCCTTACTTGAAGTGAAGAACGATGAATCAATGTCACGCATTCATCATTCTTCAGTTCAAGTAAGGAGACATAATGCAACTGCTGCTAGCTGTTTGTGGGCTGGAGGGCATGGTTTGCTTTGTCAGCTGAACCATTGGGGGTATCCCTTTTTCCTTTGTTGCATCCAAAAGGAGCAATAATCTATGGACCTGCGGTAGAATGGTATTGTGTTCCCTGGATTGTATCGATGGTGACACAGTTTTTTATCATAAGGAGGGCAACCCCCTTTGATTTCCATTATAAGAAACCACATGATCTATTTTTTTGCGGGGGAATATAGGGTATTTATTCCACAGTCACAGGATTAAAATCACAAGCGGCAAGTTCTGCAGCATAGATAGGGGGTTGGTTAAGCCGGCACGTAATGCTATCCCCGCTACGCCCAAAGTTCGCTAAAACCACATGGTCTTTTAAGCCCCTAATACAAACTACTACTGGGAATAAAAGCAACAAAGATGAAACACCCCCCACTTGGTAGCATTGAAACATCACGCCGAATAGAAGCATCTAGCTAGTACAATTATACATGCTAGCAAGAGCAATAGATACCACCACGAGGTCTAGATAACTCACAACTAAGAGGAGACTGAAAATGAAACTGGAGGAGCCATCATGCGACGAACAAACAGCAACGCGAAGCTAACAGATCACCACGACCACCTTTGACATCTAGCCACCAATTTGCAGCACGATGTATCTCCAACCACTAATTATTTGCAGCACGATGTATCTCCAACCACTAAATACTATAAAATATATGCAAAAATTGCACTATTGTATGATTATTCTTTGCGACTACCAAAATGTGCAATTTTAGTGCAAAGTTGTGTGCATTTGTTTTCATTTTCTTTCTTCTTAAAGGGTAATACCAATGTCACAAATTCACTGATTCTTATAAAACTTTACCATTTTGCATTTTTTGTTCTTCTTTTAGGTAATACCAATGCCACTAATTAATTATATTTTAGAAAACTTATTTTAATATGAAAATTCCTCTTTTACCTGCTTATGCTTGAATTTTTTTAAAGCGTCACTTTTGTGCAAATTTTGTTATTTTTTCATGTTTTCATTTTGTTTCATTTCTTCTTAAAGGGTAATACCAACATCACTAATTTCTTCTTCCTTGAAAATTTCATTATTTGGATTTTTTTTTCATTTTCTTTCTTCTTTAATGGTAATACCAATGGCACTAATTCATACCTTCCTTTTTGTGAAAATTTCACTACTATACGTTTATTTTTGCATATTGTAAAAAAGCGCAATTTTTGTGTAAGTTTTGTCATTATTTGTTTAATTATCATTTTTTTTCTTTCAGCTTAAAGAGTAATTCCTTCTTCCTTTCAAAATCTCACGTTTTTGTTTTTTAATGGTAATACCAATGCAACTAATTCATTCTTAGGAAACTTCCTCTTTGTGAAAATTTCACTATTATATATTTATTCTTGCATATTATAAAAAAGCGTATTTTTGTGTAAATTATGTGTAAGTTTTGTCATTATTTGTTTTATTATCCTTTTTACTTTCTTTCTTCTTTAACAGTAATAACATGCCACTAATTCATTCTTTCTTTAAAAAACTTTGTTATTATGATTTTATTTTTAGTTTTACTTCATTCTAATCTTCTCAAAAGGTAATACCAAAGCCAAAAATTCATTCGTTCTTATAACACTTCATTCTATTGATTTTGATTTTTTTTCATTTATTTCTTCTTAAAGGGTAATACCACAGCCACTAATTCATTCTTTCTTAGAAAACTTCATTGTTTTGATTTTCATTTTGTTTTTATTTTATTTTCTTTCCTTTTTAATGAAATACCAATGCCACTAATTCATACCTTCTTAGATACTTTTCTTTGTGAGAGTTTCACTATTGTACATTTATTATTGCATATTACAAAAAAGGAAAATTTCAGTGGAAATTGTGTGCCAATTTTGTCGTTATTTGATTTTTTTTAAATTCTCTCTTCTTAAAGGTATACCAGTGTCACTAATTCATTGTTCCTCATAAAACTTCATTATTTTTATTTTATTTTGTTTCTTCCTTATGGTCAATATCAATGCCACTAATTCATTTCTATTGAAATTTTAAAATTCCCTATTATATATGCTTATTCTTGAATATTTTTGTAATGCGTAATTTTTGTGTATATTGTTTGCATATTTATTTTCATTGTTTGTTTTAGATCTTTATTTTATTTTATTTCTTCTTGAAGTGTAATACCAGTGCCATTTATTCATCCTTTCTTAGAAACTCTATTACTATTGTTTGTTTTAGTTTTATTTCATTTTCTTTCTTCCTAGAGGGCAATACCAAAGCCACTAATCATTTCTTTTATAAAAATTCAATAATTTGATTTTATATTAGTTTTTATTTCATTTCGTTTCTTCTGCAACAAGTTTGAGTCAGTGGATTCAAATCTTGTTTTCAGTCATCTAACATGCATGGGTTGTTACTAGATTCAAATGCATCTATTTAGCTTGCACCGAACCCAGGCCGGGGGGGGGGGGGGGGGGGGGGGCAATGCACGTGCTTACATATACTTGCAGTCACATATAATAGTTTTCCACAAAAAAATAATACTTTGTTTTTTTACAAATACTCACATATAGTGCTTGAGATGCATGCATGCATGCGTTTGAATGCTCTGTCCTCCTATCTGAATGAAAAAGAAGGAAGAAGGAGGTAGCTAAGGGAAAATGCATTGCAGCTCTCACGTGCCACACACCCCTATATGAGTATATCATTAAAAAAATATCAAAAAATTCTGAAATTTTGGGATATCAAACCCGGGTGCCCGTTGTACACCCGTATTCAATTTCGTGGGGAATGGGTGGCCGTGGTATCCCTGGTGAAGGAAATACGGTCCGACATACGATCCATCCATTCTTTTTTCCCTATACATGGGAATGGTTTAACTTTTTTACCGAGATTACCATGGGTATCCATTCCCCACGAAACTGAACACGGGTGTTTAATGGGCACCCAGGTTTGATATTCCAAAATTTCAGAATTTTTTGAAATTTCTTGATATATTTATTAATGCTATATTCATATAGGGGTGCATGGCACCGAGAGCCACAAATCCTCCTCTGGTAGCTAAGCTAGTAGTGTTGGGTATTGTACGTAGTTTGTGGTACCCGCTACGTGTACTGGCGCTACTCAGCGCCGCACGTACGAATTCCAGGAAGCGAATTGATTCACGTGTGGACACCGGCTAACCATCTTGCCTTGGTTTTTTATACGTGCGATCGACTTCCACATACATACCTTTTTTGTTCACCTTGTCTGACAAATTCAAGGCATGATAGGAAGTTGTTTGGGTTTTCGACAAGTTCTTCATTTTTTTAAAGTTTTCTCAGTGAAAAAGGCTAATTAATGGCATAACATGTTGCACCGTGCATACGGTGTCGGAAGTCATTCAAATCAGGCACGGATGCCTAACATGAGAATGCTCACCTTCTTGCAGAAGTTGGTGTCAGTCTGAAATTTTCAAAAAATACCATGGTCAATAGAGAGTGTTCAGATATGCCAGAAGGGTCTGTTTGGAAGCACCTCATTTCTCGACATCCCTTTAAATGATCCCATTTTTTCATGGCCTTGTATGACCAATTAAAGGCACCATGCCAAATTGTTTGGGTTTTCTTCAAGTTTTACATTTTCTGAAGTTTTCTTAGTTAAAAAATGCCGTTAAATGGCAGGACGTGTCTGAACTCGCATACAGTTTAGAAAGTCGTCCAAACCAGGCATAAATGCCTACCATTACCATGCCCACCTTTTTGCAAAAGTGGGGATCACTTTAGGGACGTCCAAAAATAGACTATGTTCAACGGAGGGTGTTCGAGTAGGCCAGAAAGATTTGTTTGAAAACTCATTGTTTTTCGACATCCATCAACTGGCCCAAATTTTTTCACTAGCTTCTATGACCAATTCAAGGCATCATGCCAAGTTATTTGGATTTTTGACAAGTTTTGCATTTTCTGGAGTTTTCTCGATGAAAAAAGGCTGATAAATGGCCGGATGTGTCGCGACATGTAAACGGTGTCAAAAGTCATTAATACCTAGCATGGATACCTCATATGCCCTTGTCAGGCTATTACAAGAAGTTGGGGCTATTTATCCATAGTCCAAGCAAGCACTAGTTGAAAGGAGTGTGCGAGACTATGTCAAACGGGTGCATCCGTGAGCATGTATTTTTTTCCCTAATTTGAATGCTTCTGTTAGTTGTAATTTCCGTCATTTATCAATCAACATGAACATATTCTTATGTACTACCATTTCTAGAAATTTACTAACATTTTATAATTTCAAATTGTTGAAAACTTTACAAGTTTGAACATTTTGTCCGAAATTGTTATCAAATTAGCAACAATTGATGAAAATTTTGAACAAAAATTGCAAACCGTGTGCTTTATATAGTTTATCACCATTATGTTGAAACAAAAAAATTTCTTATATTTTTTAACAAAATATTCGAAAAATGGAACATTTTATGAAATTGCAGAACATATATTTTTTAAAAAATTAAACAATATTTGAAAACAAGAATATTTTCTGGTATTCTATTTTTTTTTCAAATTTTCGAACAAGTTTCATAAAGAATAATAAAGTTCAAAAGGAGAAAAATGAATTAACTAAAAAAGAGAGGGCAGACGAAAAAATAGAAAAGAAAAAATGCTTAGGTCCTAGAAAATAGAAAATATTTTGCATTTTAAAAAGCATCCGTGTTATCAAAATATATTTTAAAAATTGAAAACCCGCATTAGTTTTTTTCTGTTGTAAAAATACGCATTAGCTACAAAATACCCTGTTGGTTCGCTACAGTGTCCGGCCCAGTTTGATATACTACAGTACGTCAATTTTGTTTTTATGTGTACAGATAACATGGCGCACTACATGTTTACCAACGAAGTTAGTTGGTTCTACTGGTTATCAAACTAGTACTTCCTCCGTCCCATAATATAGGATGTTTTTTGACACTAGTGTAGTCTCAAAAAACGTCTTATATTATGGGACGGAGGGAGTAGTTCACAACCGCAGGAGTTCCTAGTTGAACCCATGTAGACGCACGATTAATTTTATTTTATTTTATTTTTGGATTTCTTATCCGTGCTACAGTACAGACCCACTGCTGGTCCGGCTCATGACGTGTACTCAAAACGCAACCAATTTCTGAGAAATACCATCCTACCCTTTATTATGAAGGGGAATGGATAAATCTCCTCCATTGATCGTTGATGTGTTTAATGAGTGTACCAAAGAAGAAATGCTAGTTTGAACTTTCCAAGTCATCTGGCTATCACGGATGAAAGTGCAGAACTCTTCAGTAAATCTGTCCAAGGACGAACGGCGTGGCTTCTTCAGAGAATCCCCATCCAAATATCTCACAAGTGGAACCTAATATTCCTCGAGGTAGCTCACTATGTAGTACTTGTCAATCGGTGAAACTAAATTACTCTGTACATTGGGAGGGAGTAATCCTGAATGGCAGTCCTTTTGCAAAACATATTTTATGTTATTCAAAAAGAATATGTACCTTTGTCCCTTTCCCCGAGCTTGGATCCAAACAATCCAACATGTCAGAGCACTGGCAAGTATTGACTGCACCATAGCTCTGCCACGACCCAAAAATTCCAGGACTTGTATGAGAATAGAAGTTGATGGATGAATGCTACGGATGTCATTTGAAGTTCTCTGAATCACTCCTTTGAAAGCATTCACCATGTTGTTAATAATACCAGCAACCTCACCAGATCCGCTGAAACATAAGTTTACCTCAGTAACCATATCTCGAGCCATGCTCAAATAGAACAATGCAAGATTAGAACAAAAGACCAGAAATGATTGGTACTTATTCAGCCACAAGGACAAGAAGTACCCGACCAGCCGGACAGACAAAGTGCCTGGAGAGGTTCTCAGATTGCCTCTCACGGAAATGCTAGACCCAGTATCATAGATCCAACGAGAGCGACGGCCGGCGTGATAATTAATTCCGTGTTAGGGCAGACCGCACCAAGTTTCTCGGGCGGATCTCGCTGCCCTTACTTACTCTGTTCCCCTTTGCTTACCAAAAAATACGCATCCCTTGATTTTCAATCGGTTTTTGACTGTTCAGTTTCGAATTTGACGATGAACTCTCTAAAGTTAATTCTAGATTGTTTGATGCTTATTTTTGAAACTAAGTTGCCATTCACCCAGTTATACCAATTTATGAGAAATCCTCTGCACAAGTAAAAATTTGATGGACTGTTTAAGACTGCTTCTCTCTTCGAACTAAGATCTCAGTCTTGAATCTTGATCCATCCATTGTGCTGATTAACTCTTGGGCTGCTCTGTTTGATCACCAGATCTGAACCTGTAGCTGCCGACAACTCGAGCTTACTGACTCCTGACAGTACACCTGAGCGACCCTGGCGTGTTGCATCTGCTGCCCCGCAGCATATGACAGGATACCTCAAATATTTGATCGACTACATGCCAGCCTCCGGCGATCAGTTTATCGACACGCCGACTATGGGGCATATGCCATTCCATGGCCGCGGATCGGTGAACACCACGAACATGACCCTGCGAGATGTTCTGTACGTCCCAGGGCTTGAGGCCAACCTCGTCTCCACTGGCCAGCTCGCCGAGCTTGGCTACACCATATCCATTGGTCCCTACGGGTGTCGTGTATACAAGGACGACGAGGGCATGGATCTTGTTGGAAAAGCGCATTACGTCGATGGCCATCTGCTGGAGCTGGATTTCCTCAGGGTTTAGGGCTTCCACCAACTCATCCACAGGCCTGTGCCTGCTACTACTTGATTTCAGAGTATATATATGAGCTGTGTATTTGTAACTGTATGATTTGTAACAATTCCACTATATTAGCTATGTATTTGTATGGTTGTGTGAGAGAATTCACACACCACTAGCGCCTTTACTGAATGTACCTCTGTTTGATGTGGCTGTGTATGCACCACTGTTCGATACGAAATATGTATTTACAGTTCATCCACCCACCTCACGGTGGACTATATAAGTTGGATTATTGTGTTGCTTGTGAGAAATGTTACAGTCTTGAATCGTTGCACATTCTTCCAGCCATTGCTTTTTCAGTTCGGTCGTTGTTTGGGGCATTGAGATTACTTTACAACACCTTATTTCCTAAGTTATCATGCTAGTTTCAGTGCTGGGGTTTTCAACAGGCGTCCCAAAATATGTGAGCTCTGGATTTTGGGAGTCAGGAAGTCAGTGGTGATGTATTTTTATCTATGATTCAACGCAGTCCTTGAACCAGTGAGAGAGCGCCCGGTATATGGGCCGGTCCATTCTCATTTCCTTTCCACCGGTTTTGGGAAGGCTCTACGACCTTCCCTGGACTGGTTATTTCATTGTTTTTTTCTCTGAGCCAGTTTTTATTTTTTTCTCAGGTCCATCTCTTGATTTTTTTTCTTCTTTTTTCTCTTTTTTTTTCGGAAATGTTAACGCCCACACGTGTGGGCGTTGACCATCTCGACCACACGCATCCATCACCGTCCAGTACTATATGCACGAATCTTGACACATTCTGACTGATTTTCTGTACCACGTAGGACAAGGCGTGTGTGTGGTGTGTGACATAGTTCGCCCACACATCCGTTTTACCACACGCAAGGGCCGGTGTGTGGGCGTTTAGCAGTTCATCCACACACCAGTTTTTAGTCACGCACAAGGGCTGGTGTGTGGGCATTTGCCATCTCGCCCACACGCCCGTCTCCTCTCCCACACGTAAGCTGCTAGTTGCAATGTGTTTTTGCAGCGCACATGGCAACTGCCTCTTGTGTGCTTTATAAGCAGGTGGCAACTCTCTTTTTTTACCCGAGTTGCCATGTGTTTTTGCAGGGTACACGGCAACTGCCTAGTGTGCACGTAAGCAGATGGCAACTCTCTTTTACCGAGTTGCCATGTGTTTTTGCATGGTACATGGCAACTGCCCCAACGTGCACGTACATGGCAACTGCCCTAACGTGCACGTAAGCAGATGACAACTCTTCCTTTTTACATGGCAACTGTCCTAGCATGCTTGTGAGCACATGGCAACTCTCTCAACTGCCTATTGTTAGTATGTGACAACTCCTAAAGTTATGAAATCATGGCAACTATATTAGATCAGACCATACATGGCAACTGCAGTTGAGCAACCATGGCAACTGCAGTTGTCCGACATGGCAACCGTAGTTCAGCGACATGGCAACTGCAGATAAACGAACATGGACGAGGGTCTGGACCATGGCAACTGCGGGCGCGCGGTGGGCGTCACGTGTCGCGTGCGGGACCAGAAAGGTACGAGGCCTGACATACGGGCGTGTGGGCGTTATCAACTTCGCCCACACGCACGCGTGTGAGAGGGTTCAGGAGGGAAAAAAAGATGTGTGTGGGCATTAGTTGTTTTGCCCACACGCAGGTGTGTGGGCTGGTTGCCGTTCATGCCACACGAGACGTGTGGCACAACTACCCGATACACCACACGTGTGGCAGTTATCGGGACCCTTCTTTTTTTCATTTCGTGGTTATCTTTAAAAAAATATTGGAACATTTTTTTGAAATCTGGAAATATTTTTTTCAAATTCATGAACAATTTTTAAAATTAGGAACGTATTTAAAATATGGGAACAATTTTCAAATTCATGAACATTTGTTGAACTTTGGGAACAATTTTTAAAATTCATGAAAATTTTATAAATTACGGAAACGATTTTCAAATTTATGTTTTTAAAAACTAAAACAATCAAATTTCTGAACAATTTTTTTAAATCCCAACATTTTAAAAGCAGCAGAAAAGGAAAACAAAATTTAAACCTATGAATTATGTCCCCATCTGCTTCCAAATCAGAATCATCTTCAGTGAGAAGGACTGGGAGTTTCTACCTAACCATATGTACCTTCTCAACTGACCTTTTATGCTTCCTAATTCTGCCAATCTTTGTTCTCCTCTTTAGCTCCATAATTGTTTCCAATTCATCTTGGGCAAGATCATGATCTTTTGCAGTGATTTCATCCATACCATGCTCTTGCTCCATAGTTGGCTCTGGCTCCACATCAAGATCATGATTTGTGCTCTTCCGTGTGGAGTAGAACTACATTGGCTCTGCTTGCTTCTCTTGGGATGCTACCTTTTGATTTTTTTTAGGGTGATCAGAACCACTAGTGGAAAAACGGCTAGCCATAACATTAGTTGGTGGCGCCTCATTTTCAAACAACGTCAGCACTATGTTTTCAAATAGTGGCGGCGTTGGCATACTTGGTTAGTACCGGCGTCGCTTTTTTTTATCACGTCACAAATCTGTTGGCCCATCTATACTCATCATTTGCAAGATAGTGGTGGCATCGGATTGCTATGATGTCGTGGTTAATTATCTATTGTTGACGTGCTAACTTAAGTATTTAAAGATTATACTAGCCAAAAGACAATGAACATTTTATATTATACTTTTCTCTTTATTATTATTAGTATTTTTATCAATTTGTCAGAGTACCAGTTATCATTTTAGTTGGTTGCGAGCCGTTTGATGCCACGTCTGTCGGTGTCAAAACCGGTGGATCTCGGGTAGGGGGTCCCGAATTGTGGACCTTAGATCGACGGGGACACACTGTTTGCCCAGGTTCATGCCCTCTCTAAGAGGTAAACCATACGTCCTGCTTGATTATATTGCTTGTGTATATGAGGAGTACAGAATCGATCTACCACAAGATCAGATGAACTAAACTCTCTGGTTTATATAGACACCAGGGATACTAGGGTTTACACATAGTCAGTTACATAGAAGGAACCAGGACGCAGAATCTTCCATCTTGACTTGGGGTACATACCAAGGCACAAACAATCTTCGGTCCGGATACAGCACGACCCAACTATACAACCCACAAGAGATAGGTCGGCCATCCGAGGACCCCCTAGTCTAGGACTCCCTCAGTAGCCCCCTCCAACGCTGGCTCCCCATATCCTCTGCATCTGAAGACTCCGGCTTACAGGCGAGTTCCCTTTCTTTTGAGTATTCGTAACGATCTCATCTAGTTAAATCTTTGGGTGGCACTGATACGTCTCCAACGTATCTGTAATTTTTGATTGCTCCATGCTATATTACCTTATGTTTTGGACATTATTGGGCTTTATTATTCACTTTTATATTATTTTTGGGACTAACCTACTAACCGGAGGCCCAGCCCAGAATTGCTATTTTTTGCCTATTTCAGAGTTTCGCAGAAAAAGAATATCAAACGGAGTCCAAACGGAATGAAACCTTCGGGAACGTGATTTTCGGAACGAACATGATCCAGGAGACTTGGACCCTATGTAAAGAAACAAAAGAGGAAGCCACGAGGTAGGGGGGGCGCGCCTACCCCCCTAGGGCGCGCCCTCCACCCTCGTGGGCCCCCTGTTGCTCCACCGACGTACTCCTTCCTCCTATATATACCTACGTACCCCCAAACGATCAGATAGGGAGCCAAAAACCTAATTCCACCGCCGCAACCTTCTGTACCCACGAGATCCCATCTTGGGGCCTATTCTGGAGCTCCGCCGGAGGGGGCATCCATCACGGAGGGCTTCTACATCAACACCATAGCCTCTCCGATGAAGTGTGAGTAGTTTACTTCAGACCTTCGGGTCCATAGTTAGTAGCTAGATGGCTTTCTCTCTCTTTTTGGATCTCAATACAATGTTCTCCCCCTCTCTCTTGGAGATCTATTCGATATAATCTTCTTTTTGCGGTGTGTTTGTTGAGATCGATGAATTGTGGGTTTATGACCAAGATTATCTATGAACAATATTTGAATCTTCTCTGAATTCTTTTATGTATGATTGGTTATCTTTGCAAGTCTCTTCAAATTATCAGTTTGGTTTGGCCTACTAGATTGATCTTTCTTGCAATGGGAGAAGTGCTTAGCTTTGGGTTCAATCTTGCGGTGTCCTTTCCCAGTGACAGTAGGGGCAGCAAGGCACGTATAGTATTGTTGCCATCGAGGATAACAAGATGGGTTTTTTATCATATTGCATGAATTTATCCCTCTACATCATGTCATCTTACTTAAGGCGTTACTCTGTTCTTATGAACTTAATACTCTAGATGCATGCTGGATAGCGGTCGATGTGTGGAGTAATAGTAGTAGATGCAGGCAGGAGTCGGTCTACTTGTCTCGGACGTGATGCCTATATACATGATCATACCTAGATATTCTCATAACTATGTTCAATTCTGTCAATTGCTCAACAGTAATTTGTTCACCCACCGTAAAATACTTATGCTCTTGAGAGAAGCCACTAGTGAAACCTATGGCCCCCGGGTCTATCTTCATCATATTAATCTTCCAACACTTAGTTATTTCCGTTGCCTTTTACTTTGCTTTTGTTTTACTTTGCATCTTTATCATAAAAATACCAAAACTATTATCCTATCATATCTATCAGATCTCACTCTCGTAAGTGACCGTGTAGGGATTGACAACCCCTTATCGCGTTGGTTGCGAGGATTTATTTGTTTTGTGTAGGTGCGAGGGACTCGCGCGTAGCCTCCTACTGGATTGATACCTTGGTTCTCAAAACCCGAAGGAAATACTTACGCTACTGTGCTGCATCACCCTTTCCTCTTCAAGGGAAAACCAACGCAGTGCTCAAGAGGTAGCAAGAAGGATTTCTGGCGCCGTTGCCGGGGAGGTCTACGCAAAAGTCAACATACCAAGTACCCATCACAAACCCTTATCTCCCGCATTACATTATTTGCCATTTTCCTCTCGTTTTACTCTCCCCACTTCACCCCTGCCGTTTTATTGGCCCTCTCTTTTTCGTCCGCCTCTTTTTCGCTTGCTTTTTGTCTGCTCGTGTGTTGGATTGCTTGTTTGTCACGATGGCTCAAGATAATACCAAATTATGTGACTTTACCAATACCAACAATAATGATTTCCTTTGCACTCCGATTCCTCCTCTTACCGATACTAAATCTTGTGAAATCAATGCTGCTTTGTTGAATCTTGTTATGAAATATCAATTCGCCGGCCTTCCTAGCGAAGATGCCGTTACTCATCTAAATAGCTTTGTTGATTTGTGTGATATGCAAAAGAAGAAAGATGAAGATCTAAAAGTTATTGATGTGTCCCCTATTAAATCCTTGTTTTGCAATATGAATCTTGATAATGATGGGACTGAATATGATCCACCTTTACCTAGAAGGCGTTCCAAAAATTCGGAGTTTTTAGATCTTGATGCTAAAATTGATAAAAGTGGGACTGAAGAGAACAAAACCCTGGATATTAATAAACCCACTATTTTGGACTTCAAGGAATTTAATTATGATAATTGCTCTTTGATAGATTGTATTTCCTTGTTGCAATCCGTGCTAAATTCTCCTCATGCTTATAGTCAAAATAAAGCTTTTACCAAACATAGCGTTGATGCTTTGATGCAATCTTATGAAGATAAACTTGAGTTGGAAGTTTCCATCCCTAGAAAACTTTATGATGAGTGGGAACCTACTATTAAAATTAAGATTAAAGATCATGAATGCTATGCTTTGTGTGATTTGGGTGCTAGTGTTTCCACGATTCCAAAAACTTTGTGTGATTTGCTAGGTTTCCATGATTTTGATGATTGCTCTTTAAACATGCACCTTGCGGATTCCACTATTAAGAAACCTATGGGAAGAATTAATGATGTTCTTATTGTTGCAAATAGGAACTATGTGCCCATAGATTTTATTGTTCTTGATATAGATTGCAATCCTTCATGTCCTATTATTCTTGGTAAACCTTTTCTTAGAACGATTGGTGCAATTATTGACATGAAGGAAGGGAATATTAGATTCCAATTTCCATTAAAGAAAGGCATGGAACACTTCCCTAGGAATAAAATAAAGTTACCATATGAATCTATCATGAGAGCCACTTATGGATTGCCTACCAAAGATGGCAACACCTAGATCTATCCTTGCTTTTATGCCTAGCTAGGGGCGTTAAACGATAGCGCTTGTTGGGAGGCAACCCAATTTTATATTTAGTTTTTTTTGCTTTTTGCTTCTGTTTAGTAATAAATATTTGATGTGTTTCTATGTTTTAATTATTGTTTGTGCCAAGTTAAACCTATAGGATCTTCTTGGATGATAGTTATTTGATCTTGCTGTAATTTCCAGAAACTTTCTGTTCACGAAAATAATTGTTAAAAATCACCAGAACGTGATAAACTATTGATTCGAATTGCTGCTGATCTATAAAAAAATTGTCTAGGTCTTCCTATTTTGGCTGAGTTTTTGGAGTTCCATAGGTTTGCTTAGTTACATATTACTACAGACTGTTCTGTTTTTGACAGATTCTGTTTTTCGTGTGTTGTTTGCTTATTTTGATGAATCTATGGCTAGTAAAATAGTTTATAAACCATAGAGAAGTTGGAATACATTAGGTTTAACACCAATATAAATAAAGAATGAATTCATTACAGTACCTTGAAGAGGACTTTTGTTTTCTTTCGCTAACGGAGCTCACGAGATTTTCTGTTAAGTTTTGTGTTGTGAAGTTTTCAAATTTTGGGTGAAAGAATTGATGGATTATGGAACAAGGAGTGGCAAGAGCCTAAGCTTGGGGATGCCCATGGAATCCCCAAGATAATCTGATGACACCAAAAAGTCAAAGCCTTGGGATGCCCCGGAAGGCATCCCCTCTTTCGTCTACTTCCGTCGGTAACTTTACTTGGAGCTATATTTTTATTCACCACATGATATGTGTTTTGCTTGGAGCATCTTGTATGATTTGAGTCTTTGCTTTTTAGTTTACCACAATCATCCTTGCTGTACACACCTTTTTGAGAGAGACACACATGATTCGGAAATTATTAGAATACTCTATGTGCTTCACTTATATCTTTTGAGTTATATAGTTTTTGCTCTAGTACTTCACTTATATCTTTTAGAGCACGGTGGTGGATTTGTTTTATAGAAACTATTGATCTCTCATGATTCACTTAGATTATTTTGAGTCTTAATTAGCATGGTAATTTGCTTAAATAATCCTAATATGCTAGGTATTCAAGATCAGTAAAAACTTTCTTATGAGTGCGTTGAATACTAAGAGAAGTTTGATGCTTGATGATTGTTTTGAGACATGGAGGTAGTGATATTAAAGTCATGCTAGTTGAGTAGTTGTGAATTTGAGAAATACTTGTGTTGAAGTTTGCAAGTCCCGTAGCATGCACGTATGGTAAACGTTATGTAACAAATTTGAAACATGAGGTGTTCTTTGATTGTCTTCCTTATGAGTGGCGGTCGGGGACGAGTGATGGTCTTTTCCTACCAATCTATCCCCCTAGGAGCATGCGCGCAGTGCTTGGTTTTTGATGACTTGGTTTTTGATGGTCTTTGTTCTCATACATGGATCCCATCTCAGATTTCATGGCCTCAAGCCATTTTGCGGAATCTGGGCTCACCATCGCTTCTTCATAGTTCGTAGGTTCATCATGGTCTAGTAACATGACTTCCAGAACAGGATTACCGTACCACTCTGGTGCGGATCTTACTCTGGTTGATCTATGAGGTTCAGTAACAACTTGATCTGGAGTTTCATGATCATCATCATTAACTTCCTCACTAATTGGTGTAGGTGTCACAGAAACCGGTTTCTGTGATGAACTACTTTCCAATAAGGGAGCAGGTATAGTTACCTCATCAAGTTCTACTTTCCTCCCACTCACTTCTTTCGAGAGGAACTCCTTCTCTAGAAAGAATCCAAATTTAGCAACAAAAGTCTTGCCTTCGGATCTGTGATAGAAGGTGTACCCAATAGTCTCTTTTGGGTATCCTATGAAGACACATTTTTCTGATTTGGGTTTGAGCTTATCAGGTTAAAGCTTTTTCACATAAGCATCGCAGCCCCAAACTTTAAGAAACGACAACTTTGGTTTCTTGCCAAACCACAGTTCATAAGGCGTCGTCTTAACGGATTTCGATGGTGTCCTATTTAACGTGAATGTAGCCCTCTCTAAAGCATAACCCCAAAACGATAGCGGTAAATCAGTAAGAGACATCATAGATCGTACCATATCTAGTAAAGTACGATTACGACGTTCGGACACACCATTTTGCTGTGGTGTTCCTGGTGGCGTGAGTTGCGAAACTATTCCGCATTGTTTCAAATGAAGACCAAACTCACAACTCAAATATTCTCCTCCACGATTAGATCGTAGAAACTTTATTTTCTTGTTACGATGATTTTCAACTTCACTCTGAAATTCTTTAAACTTTTCAAATGTTTCAGACTTATGTTTCATTAAGTAGATATACCCATATCTGCTTAAATCATCTGTGAAGGTGAGAAAATAACTATACCCGCCGCGAGCCTCAACATTCATCGGGCCACATACATCTATATGTATGAATTCCAACAAATTAATCTGTTGCTCGCTCCATAGTTCCGGAGAACGGCGTTTTAGTCATCTTGCCCATGAGGCACGGTTCGCAAGTACCAAGTGATTCATAATCAAGTGGTTCCAAAAGTCCATCAGTATGGAGTTTCTTCATGCGCTTTACACCGATATGACCTAAACGGCAGTGCCACAAATAAGTTGCACTATCATTATCAACTCTGCATCTTTTGGCTTCAATATTATGAATATGTGTATCACTACTATCGAGATACAACAAAAATAGACTACTCTTCAAGGGTGCATGACCATGAAAGATATTACTCATATAAATAGAACAACCATTATTCTCTTATTTAAATGAATAACTGTCTCGCATCAAACAAGATCCAGATATAATGTTCATGCTCAACGCTGGCACCAAATAACAATTATTTAGGTCTAAAACTAATCCCGAAGGTAGATGTAGAGGTAGCGTGCCGACCGCGATCACATCGCCTTTGGAACCATTTCCCACACGCATCGTCACCTCGTCCTTAGCCAATCTTCGCTTAATCCGTAGTCCCTGTTTCAAGTTGCAAATATTAGCAACAGAACCAGTATCAAATACCCAGGTGCTACTGCGAGCATTAGTAAGGTACACGTCAATAACATGTATATCACATATACCTTTGTTCACCTTGCCATCCTTCTTATCCGCCAAATACTTGGGGCAGTTCCGCTTCCAGTGACCAGTCTGTTTGCAGTAGAAGCACTCAGTTTCAAGCTTAGGTCCAGACTTGGGTTTCTTCTCTTGAGCAGCAACTTGTTTGCTATTCTTCTTGAAGTTCCGCTTCTTCTTCCCTTTGCCCTTTTTCTTGAAACTAGTGGTCTTGTTGACCATCAACACTTGATGCTCCTTCTTGATTTCTACCTCCGCAGCCTTTAGCATTGCGAAGAGCTCGGGAATTGTCTTATCCATCCCTTGCATGTTATAGTTCATCACGAAGCTCTTGTAGCTTGGTGGCAGTGATTGAAGAATTCTGTCAATGACGCTATCATCCAAAATATTAACTCCCAGTTGAATCAAGTGATTGTTATACCCAGACATTTTGAGTATATGCTCACTGACAGAACTATTCTCCTCCATCTTACAGTTGTAGAACTTATTGGAGACCTCATATCTCTCAATCAACTTCAACTCCTGGGACATCTCATATGCTCCATGACGTTTAAAACGTTGTTGAAGTCCCGGTTCTAAGCCGTAAAGCATGGCACACTGAACTATCGAGTAGTCATCAGCTTTGCTCTGCTAGACGTTCATAACATCTGCTGTTGCTCCTGCAGCAGGTCTGGCACCTAGCGGTGCTTCCAGGACGTAATTCTTCTGTGCAGCAATGAGGATAATCCTCAAGTTATGGACCCAGTCCGTGTAATTGCTACCATCATCTTTCAACTTTGCTTTCTCAAGGAACGCATTATAATTCAATGGAACAACAGCACAGGCCATCTATCTACAATCAACATAGACAAGCAAAATACTATCAGGTACTAAGTTCATGATAAATTTAAGTTCAATTAATCATATTACTTAAGAACTCCCACTTAGATAGACATCCCTCTAATCCTCTAAGTGATCACGTGATCCATATCAACTAAACCATGTCCGATCATCACGTGAGATGGAGTAGTTTCAATGGTGAACATCACTATGTTGATCATATCTACTATATGATTCACGCTCGACCTTTCGGTCTCCGTGTTCCGAGGCCATATCTATTATATGCTACGCTTGTCAAGTTTAACCTGAGTATTCCACGTGTGCAACTGTTTTGCACTTGTTGTATTTGAACGTAGAGCCTATCACACCCGATCATCACGTGGTGTCTCAGCACGAAGAACTTTCGCAACGGTGCATACTCAGGGAGAACACTTATACTTTGATAATTTAGTGAGAGATCATCTTATAATGCTACCGTCAATCAAAGCAAGATACGATGCATAAAAGATAAACATCACATGCAATCAATATAAGTGATATGATATGGCCATCATCATTTTGCGCTTGTGATCTCCATCTTCGAAGCACCGTCATGATCACCATCGTCACTGGCGCGACACCATGATCTCCATCGTAGCATCGTTGTCATCTCGCCAACTTTATGCTTCTACGACTATCGCTACCGCTTAGTGATAAAGTAAAGCATTACAGGGTGATTGCATTGCATACAATAAAGCAACAACCATATGGCTCCTGCTAGTTGCCGATAACTCGGTTACAAAACATGATCATCCCATACAATAAAATTTAGCATCATGCCTTGACCATATCACATCACAACATGCCCTGCAAAAACAAGTTAGACGTCCTCTACTTTGTTGTTGCAAGTTTTACGTGGCTGCTACGGACTGAGCAAGAACCGTTCTTACCTACGCATCAAAACCACAACGATAGTTCGTCAAGTTAGTGTTGTTTTAACCTTCTCAAGGACCGGGCGTAGCCACACTCGGTTAGACTAAAGTTGGAGAAACTAACACCCACCAGCCACCTGTGTGCAAAGCACGTCGGTAGAACCAGTCTCGCGTAAGCATATGCGTAATGTCAGTCCGGGCCGCTTCATCCAACAATACCGCCGAACCAAAGTATGAAATGCTGGTAAGTAGTATGACTTGTATCACCCACAACTCACTTGTGTTCTACTCGTGCATATGACATCTACGCATAAAACCTGGCTCGGATGCCACTGTTGGGGAACGTAGTAATTTCAAAAAAATTCCTACGCACACGCAAGATTATGGTGATGAATAGCAACGAGAGGGGAGAGTGTGTCCACGTACCCTCGTAGACCGAAAGCGGAAGCATTAGCACAACGCGGTTGATGTAGTCGTACGTCTTCACGATCCGACCGATCAAGTACCGAACGCACGGCACCTCCGAGTTCAGCACACGTTCACCCCGATGACGTCCCTCGAACTCCAATCCAGCCGAGTGTTGAGGGAGAGTTTCGTCAGCACGACGGCGTGGTGACGATGATGATGTTCTACCGACGCAGGGCTTCGCCTAAGCACCGTATGATATTATCGAGGTGGACTATGGTGGAGGGGGGCACCGCACACAGCTAAAAGATCAATGATCAATTGTTGTGTCTATGGGGTGCTCCCCGACCCCCGTATATAAAGGAGCAAGGGGGAAGAGGCAGCCGGCCAGGAGAGGGGCGCGCCAGGAGGAGTCCTACTCCCACCGGGAGTAGGACTCCCTCCCTTCCTTGTTGGATTAGGAGAAGGGGGGAAGAGGAGAGAGAGAGGAAGGAAAGGGGGGGGGCGCCGCCCCCCTCCTTGTCCAATTCGAACTAGAGGGGGAGGGGGCACGCGGCCTGCCCTAGACGCCTCTCATCTTCTCCACTAAGGCCCATGTAGGCCCATTAAACCCCCGAGGGGTTCCGGTAACCTCCCGGTACTCCGGTATATATCCGATAACCCCCGGAACCATTTCGGTGTCTGAATATAGTCGTCCAATATATCAATCTTCATGTCTCGACCATTTCGAGACTCCTCGTCATGTCCGTGATCACATCCGGGACTCCGAACTACCTTCGGTACATCAAAACATATAAACTCATAATATAACTGTCATCGAAACTTTAAGCGTGCGGACCCTACGGGTTCGAGAACTATGTAGACATGACCGAGACACGTCTCCGGCCAATAACCAATAGCGGAACCTGGATGCTCATATTGGCTCCCACATATTCTACGAAGATCTTTATCGGTCAAACCGCATAACAACATACGTTGTTCCCTTTGTCATCGGTATGTTACTTGCCCAAGATTCTATCGTCGGTATCTCAATACCTAGTTCAATCTCGTTACCGACAAGTCTCTTTACTCATTATGTAATACATCATCCCGCAACTAACTCATTAGTTGCAAGGCTTACGTGATGTGCATTACCGAGTGGGCCCAAAGATATCTCTCCGACAATCAGAGTGACAAATCCTAATCTCGAAATACGCCAACCCAACAAGTACCTTTGGAGACACCTGTAGAGCACCTTTATAATCACCCAGTTACGTTGTGACGTTTGGTAGCACACAAAGTGTTCCTCCGGTAAACATGAGTTGCATAATCTCATAGTCATAGGAACATGTATAAGTCATGAAGAAAGCAATAGCAGAATACTAAACGATCGTGTGCTAAGCTAACGGAATGGGTCAAGTCAATCACATCATTCTCCTAATGATGTGATCCCGTTAATCAAATGACAACTCATGTCTATGGCTAGGAAACATAACCATTTTTGATCAACTAGCTAGTCAAGTAGAGGCATACTAGTGACACTCTGTTTGTCTATGTATTCACACAAGTATTATGTTTCCGGTTAATACAATTATAACATGAATAATAAACATTTATCATGATATAAGGAAATAAATAATAACTTTATTATTGCCTCTAGGGCATATTTCCTTCAGCCAGAGTTATCCCTTCACGCCTTCTCCTTCCTTCCGCCACAACCTTCCGTAGAGCAACAGCGCCCTAGCTCAACTTCCCTCAAAAGATCCCCTTTCCCTGCACTCGGCCATGGCTAGATCCGGGGCGAAGGGAAAGTGGGAGGCCTCAAGCTTCTCCAACAACGATATCAAGGAACTGAAGCGAGTGGGCTACCTCTCACCCAACATTGTTCATCGGGCCCCTAAAGAGGGTTAGGTCGTGCCGACGCCCTGTGCCGGCGAGCGGGTGGTGTTCACTCCCCATTTTATCCAGGGATTGGGCTTCCCACTAAACCTGTTCGTCCGAGGGTTGATGTTTTACTACGGGCTCAACTTGCATGACTTGGCTTCGAATTCCTTCCTCCATATCTCGACCTTCATCACCGTTTGCGAAGCTTTTCTCCGGATCCCACAACACTTCAGCCTGTGGCTGAAGGTTTTCAACGTCAAGCAGAGGATCATTGACGGCCAGCACGCGGACTGTAGAGGCGCTATGGTGAGTAGGCTCATCGGAATCGGATGGCCAGAGGGCGTGTTCATAGACACGGTCAAGATCTGGCAAAAGGAATGGTTCTACATCACTGAACCCTGTGATGCGGCCGCCCCAGAATTTAGGTCCGTACCCCCTGCGAGGTTAACCTCGTGGACCAAGAAATGCCTTGAATAGGGGTCCACTACTGAGGTGGAGGCGCTGCAAAAACGCGTCGCTAGTATGATAAAGGAGGGGGGCCACTTTGACCAGCATGGTCCAGTTCATGCTCCACCGTCGTCTTCTACCTTGCCAACTTTGGGCCACCCCAATGTGGTCTTGGAAGCCCGAAGACGCATGTGCCATGTAGTACCTTTATGGCACCACCCATGAGAAGCTATGGAAGGTGCTGTTCAAGCCACAGAAATCGTGGCCAGCCGAAGGGGAGACATCGGCCTTGACGCCAAGAAGTGATTTCCGTCAAAGACGAACTGAAATATCCTTATCCTCGTGAAGCACTGCCTTTGTTCTCGGCAGGTTCTGGAGCCAAAGGCCCAATGTTCAATCGGAACACTCATCCCAAATTCTTTCAGCAAAGTCCATATAATGGGCCGCGCATGTCTAAATCGACTCGTTTCTGGACAAAAGAACTTGCTACATTTTATTCTCGGGTCCTCTATGACAGCAGAAAGATTTTTCCTCGTGAATTTCTGGAAATCCAAGCTATGAAGAATATTGGTTATTTCTCTCAAGTGCTACAAGAGCTGGAACACTTCTGCCTCAAAAATGTGATTGTCTTCGAACATCCATGGAACCAAGAGATTGTTCTTCAGTTCTATGCCACCTTGTACATCTCTGGTGATGAATTTGATAGCTCTAAATGGATCATGGACTGGATGACCGAAGGAAAATGCATCAAGTGCTCATTAACATACTTTGTCTCACATTTCCATTTTCCTCGATTGGAGCATGGTACTAATGAAATTCGAGTACACAACATTGATGCTATTTCTGATGAAACATTTCATTGCTGCATGGATGAAGAAAAGATTCGTGACTACACTTCCTCCCATGCCTGAGCACTTGACATTCGAAAATCAGACTCTGTATCATTTTCTCAGATACACCATTTGCCCTTTGACTGGGATGAACACCGACAATTCCATTTTAGATGTTCTTTGGGATGCCATCTATGTTATATCTGAAAGGTATATATTCGATGTTGAGGATATGTTTCTGCGCATTCTGAAGGATGCTGCTTAACATCCCAAATATGTCAAAGTTTATGCGCCATGGATCCAAAAGGTTTTTGATCACGCCATGAAGACAAAGTATTTGGCAAAACACAGTCACAAAAGCTTTATTCCTCCTGTTTGCGATACCCTGCAAGTCATGGAAGATATCTCTTGGGGTAAATCGACCATGTCAAGCCATTAGGATTACCACAAGCATTTTGATGGGCCTCCCCTACCTCAGCATGACCTAATTGAAGGAAATATGCCCTAGAGGCAATAATAAAGTTATTATTTATTTCCTCATATATCATGATAAATGTTTATTATTCATGCTAGAATTGTATTAACCGGAAACATAATACATGTGTGAATATATAAACAAACAGAGTGTCACTAGTATGCCTCTACTTGACTAGCTCGTTAATCAAAGATGGTTATGTTTCCTAACCATGAACAAAGAGTTGTTATTTGATTAACGAGGTAACATCATTAGTTGAATGATCTGATTGACATGACCCATTTCATTAGCTTAGCACCCGATCGTTTAGTATGTTGCTATTGCTTTCTTCATGACTTATACATGTTCCTATGACTATGAGATTATGCAACCGGAGGAACACTTTGTGTGCTACCAAACATCACAACATAACTGGGTGATTATAAAGGTGCTCTACAGGTGTCTCCGAAGGTACTTTTTGGGTTGACGTATTTCGAGATTAGGATTTGTCACTCCGATAGTCGGAGAGGTATCTCTGGGCCCTCTCGGTAATGCACATCACATAAGCCTTGCAAGCATTGCAACTAATATGTTAGTTGTGAGATGATGTATTACGAAACGAGTAAAGAGACTTGCCGGTAACGAGATTGAACTAGGTATTGGATACCGACGATCGAATCTCGGGCAAGTAACATACCGATGACAAAGGGAACAACGTATACTATTATGCGGTCTGACCGATAAAGATCTTCGTAGAATATGTAGGAGCCAATATGGGCATCCAGGTCCCGCTATTGGTTATTGACCGGAGACATGTCTCGGTCATGTCTACATTGTTCTCGAACCGTAGGGTCCGCACGCTTAACGTTACGATGACAGTTATTATGATTTTATGCATTTTGATGTACCGAAGGTTGTTCGGAGTCCCGGATGTGATCACGGACATGACGAGGAGTCTCGAAATGGTTGAGACATAAAGATCGATATATTGGAAGCCTATATTTGGACATCGGAATTGTTCCGGGTGAAATCGACATTTTACCGGAGTACCGGGGGGTTACCGGAACCCCCCCCCCCCCCCGGGGGGTTAATGGGCCTACATGGGCCATAAGGGAGAAGAGAGGGGCCAGCCAGGGCAGGCCGCGCACCCCCTCCCCCCTTAGTCCGAATAGGACAAGGAAGGGGGGGCGGCGCCCCCCTTTCCTCTTCTCCCTCCCCCTTTCCTTCTCCAACAAGGCAAGAGAAGGGGGAGTCCTACTCCCGGTGGGAGTAGGACTCCTCCAGGCGCACCCCTTGGGGCCGGCCGCACCTTCCCCTCCCTCCTTTATATACGGGGGCAGGGGGGCACCCTAGAACACACAAGTTGATCTTCGTGATCGTTCCTTAGCCGTGTGCGGTGCCCCTCTCCACCATATTCCACCTTGGTCATATCGTTGCAGTGCTTAGGCGAAGCCCTGCGCCGGTAGAACATCATCATTGTCACCACGCCGTCATGCTGACGGAACTCCTCCCCAAAGCTTTGCTGGATCGGAGCTCAGGGTGCGTCATCGAGCTGAACGTGTGCCAAGAACTCGGAGGTGCCGGAGTAACGGTGCTTGGATCGGTTGGACCGGGAAGACGTACGACTACTTCCTCTACGTTGCGTCAACGCTTCCGCTTCGGTCTACGAGGGTACGTAGACAACACTCTCCCCTCTCGTTGCTATGCATCACCATGATCTTGCGTGTGCGTAGGAAAATTTTGAAATTACTACGTTCCCCAACAGTGGCATCCGAGCCTAGGTTTTATGGTTTGATGTTATATGCACGAGTAGAACACAAGTGAGTTGTGGGCGATATAAGTCATACTGCCTACCAGCATGTCATACTTTGGTTCGGCGGTATTGTTGGACGAAGCGGCCTGGACCGACATTACGCGTACGCTTACGCGAGACCGGTTCTCCCGACGTGCTTTGCACTTAGGTGGCTTGCGGGTGACAGTTTCTCCAACTTTAGTTGAACCGAGTGTGGCTACACACGGTCCTTGCGAAGGTTAAAACGGCATCAACTTGACAAACTATCATTGTGGTTTTGATGCGTAGGTGAGATTGGTTCTTGCTTAAGCCTGTAGCAGCCACGTAAAACTTGCAACAAACAAAGTAGAGGACGTCTAACTTGTTTTTGCAGGGCATGTTGTGATGTGATATGGTCAAGACATGATGCTAAATTTTATTGTATGAGATGATCATGTGTTGTAACCGAGTTATCGGCAACTGGCAGGAGCCATATGGTTGTCGCTTTATTGTATGCAATGCAATCGCCCTGTAATGCTTTACTTTATCACTAAGCGGTAGCCATAGTCATAGAAGCATAAGATTGGCGAGACGACAACAATGCTACGATGGAGATCAAGGTGTCGCGCCGATGACGATGGTGAACATGATGGTGCTTCGGAGATGGAGATCACAAGCACAAGATGATGATGGCCATATCATATCACTTATATTGATTGCATGTGATTTTTATCTTTTTATGCATCTTATCTTGCTTTGATTGACGGTAGCATTATAAGATGATCTCTCACTAATTATCAAGAAGTGTTCTCCCTGAGTATGCACCGTTGCCAAAGTTCGTCGTGCCCAGACACCACGTGATGATCGGGTGTGATAAGCTCTACATCCATCTACAACGGGTGCAAGCCAGTTTTGCACACGCAGAATACTCGAGTTATACTTGACGAGCCTAGCATATGCAGATATGGCCTCGGAACACGGAGACCGAAAGGTCGAGCGTGAATCATATAGTAGATATGATCAACATAATGATGTTCACCATTGAAGACTAATCCATTTCACGTGATGATCGGTTATGGTTTAGTTGATTTGGATCATGTGATCACTTAGAAGATTAGAGGGATGTCTATCTAAGTGGGAGTTCTTAAGTAATATGATTAATTGAACTTAAATTTATCATGAACTTAGTCCCTGATAGTATCTTGCTTGTTTATATTGATTGTAGATAGATGGCCCGTGCTGTTGTTCCGTTGAATTTTAACGCATTCGTTGAGAAAGCAAAGTTGAAAGATGATGGTAGCAATTACACGGACTGGGTCCGTAACTTGAGGATTATCCTCATTGCTGCACAGAAGAATTACGTCCTGGAAGCACCGCTGGGCGCCAGGCCTGCTGCAGGAGCAACACCAGATGTTATGAACGTCTGGCAGAGCAAAGCTGATGACTACTCGATAGTTCAGTGTGCCATGCTTTACGGCTTAGAACCGGGACTTCAACGATGTTTTGAACATCATGGGGCATATGAGATGTTCCAGGAGTTGAAGTTAATATTCCAACAAAATGCCCGGATTGAGAGATATGAAGTCTCCAATAAGTTCTATAGCTGCAAGATGGAGGAGAATAGTTCTGTCAGTGAGCATATACTCAAAATGTCTGGGTATTGTAATCACTTGATTCAACTGGGAGTTAATCTTCTGGATGATTGCGTCATTGACATAATTCTCCAATCACTTCCACCGAGCTACAAGGGCTTCGTGATGAACTATAATATGCAAGGGATGGATAAGACAATTCCCGAGCTCTTCGCAATGCTAAAGGCTGCGGAGGTAGAAATCAAGAAGGAGCATCAAGTGTTGATGGTCAACAAGACCACTAGTTTCAAGAAAAAGGGCAAAGGGAAAAAGAAGGGGAACTTCAAGAAGAACAACAAGCAAGTTGCTGCTCAGGAGAAGAAACCTAAGTCTGGACCAAAGCCTGAAACTGAGTGCTTCTACTGCAAGCAGACTAGTCACTGGAAGCGGAACTGCCCCAAGTATTTGGCGGATAAGAAGGATGGCAAGGTGAACAAAGGTATATATGATATACATGTTATTGATGTGTACCTTACTAGAGCTCGCAGTAGCACCTGGGTATTTGATACTGGTTCTGTTGCTAATATTTGCAACTCGAAACAGGGACTGCGGATTAAGCGAACACTGGCAAAGGATGAGGTGACGATGCGCGTGGGAAATGGTTCCAAAGTCGATGTGATCGCGGTCGGCATGCTACCTCTACATCTACCTTCGGGATTAGCATTAGATCTAAATAATTGTTATTTGGTGCCAGCGTTGAGCATGAACATTATATCTGGATCTTGTTTGATGCGAGACGGTTATTCATTTAAATCAGAGAATAATGGTTGTTCTATTTATATGAGTAATATCTTTTATGGTCATGCACCTTTGAAGAGTGGTCTATTTTTGATGAATCTCGATAGTAGTGATACACATATTCATAATGTTGAAGCCAAAAGATACAGAGTTGATAATGATAGTGCAACTTATTTGTGGCACTGCCGTTTAGGTCATATCGGTGTAAAGCGCATGAAGAAACTCCATACTGATGGACTTTTGGAACCACTTGATTATGAATCACTTGGTACTTGCGAACCGTGCCTCATGGGCAAGATGACTAAAACGCCGTTCTCCGGTACTATGGAGAGAGCAACAGATTTATTGGAAATCATACATACAGATGTATGTGGTCCGATGAACGTTGAGGCTCGTGGCGGATATCGTTATTTTCTCACCTTCACAGATGATTTAAGCAGATATGGGTATATCTACTTAATGAAACATAAGTCTGAAACATTTGAAAAGTTCAAAGAATTTCAGAGTGAAATTGAAAATCATCGTAACAAGAAAATAAAGTTTCTACGATCTCATCGTGGAGGAGAATATTTGAGTTACGAGTTTGGTTTACATTTGAAACAATGCGGAATAGTTTCGCAACTTACGCTACCCGGAACACCACAACGTAATGGTGTGTCCGAACGTCGTAATCATACTTTACTTGATATGGTGCGATCTATGATGTCTCTTACTGATTTACCGCTATTGTTTTGGGGTTATGCTTTAGAGACGGTCGCATTCACGTTAAATAGAGCACCATCAAAATCCGTTGAGACGACGCCTTATGAACTATGGTTTGGCAAGAAACCAAAGTTGTCATTTCTTAAAGTTTGGGGCTGCGATGCTTATGTGAAAAAGCTTCAACCTGATAAGCTCGAACCCAAATCGGAGAAATGTGTCTTCATAGGATACCCAAAGGAAACTGTTGGGTACACCTTCTATCACAGACCCGAAGGCAAGATATTCGTTGCTAAAAATGGATCCTTTCTAGAGAAGGAGTTTCTCTCGAAAGAAGTGAGTGGGAGGAAAGTAGAACTTGATGAGGTAACTGTACCTGCTCCCTTATTGGAAAATAGCACATCATAGGAACCGGTTTCTGTGACGTCTAAACCAATTAGTGAGGAAGTTAATGACGATGATCATGGAACTTCAGATCAAGTTACTACAGAACCTCGTAGATCAACCAGAGTAAGATCCGCACCAGAGTGGTACGGCAATCCTGTTCTGGAAGTCATGCTACTAGATCATGATGAACCTACGAACTATGAAGAAGCGATGGTGAGCCCAGATTCCGCAAAATGGCTTGAAGCCATGAAATCTGAGATGGGATCCATGTATGAGAACAAAGTGTGGACTTTGGTTGACTTGCCCGATGGTCGGCAAGCAATTGAGAATAAATGGATCTTCAAGAAGAAGACTGACGCTGACGGTAATGTTACTGTCTACAAAGCTCGACTTGTCGCAAAAGGTTTTCGACAAGTTCAAGGGATTGACTATGATGAGACCTTCTCACCCGTAGCGATGCTTAAGTCTGTCCGAATCATGTTAGCAATTGCCGCATTTTATGATTATGAAATTTGGCAAATGGATGTAAAAACTGCATTCCTGAATGGATTTCTAGAAGAAGAGTTGTATATGATGCAACCAGAAGGTTTTATCGGTCCAAAGGGAGCTAACAAAGTGTGCAAGCTCCAGCGATCCATTTATGGACTGGTGCAAGCCTCTCGGAGTTGGAATAAACGCTTTGATAGTGTGATCAAAGCATTTGGGTTTGTACAGACTTTTGGAGAAGCCTGTATTTACAAGAAAGTGAGTGGGAGCTCTGTAGCATTTCTGATATTATATGTGGATGACATATTACTAATCGGAAATGATATAGAATTTCTGGATAGCATAAAAGGATACTTGAATAAGAGTTTTTCAATGAAAGACCTCGGTGAAGCTGCTTACATATTGGGCATTAAGATCTATAGAGATAGATCAAGACGCTTAATTAGACTTTCACAAAGCACCTACCTTGACAAAGTTTTGAAGAAGTTCAAAATGGATCAAGCAAAGAAAGGATTCTTGCCTGTGTTACAAGGTGTGAAGTTGAGTAAGACTCAATGCCCGACCACTGCAGAAGATAGAGAGAAAATGAAAGATGTTCCCTACGCTTCAGCCATAGGCTCTATCATGTATGCAATGCTGTGTACCAGACCTGATGTGTTCCTTGCTATAAGTTTAGCAGGGAGGTACCAAAGTAATCTAGAAGTGGATCACTGGACAGCGGTGAAGAACATCCTTAAGTACCTGAAAAGGACTAAGGATATGTTTCTCGTATATGGAGGTGACAAAGAGCTCATCGTAAACGGTTACGTTGATGCAAGCTTTGACACTGATCCGGACGATTCTAAATCGCAAACTGGATACGTGTTTACATTAAACGGTGGAGCTGTCAGTTGGTGCAGTTCTAAACAAAGTGTCATGGCGGGATCTGCATGTGAAGCGGAGTACATAGCTGCTTCGGAAGCAGCAAACGAAGGAGTCTGGATGAAGGAGTTCATATCCGATCTAGGTGTTGTTGGGGAACATAGCAGAAATTCAAAATTTTCCTACGTGTCACCAAGATCTATCTATGGAGAAACCAGCAACGAGGGGAAGGAGAGTGCATCTACATACCCTTGTAGATCGCTAAGCGGAAGCGTTCAAGTGAACGGGGTTGATGGAGTCGTACTCTTCGTGATCCAAATCACCGATGATCCTAGTGCCGAACGGACGGCACCTCCGCGTTCAACACACGTACAGCCCGGTGACGTCTCCCACGCCTTGATCCAGCAAGGAGAGAGGGAGAGGTTGAGGAAGAATCCATCCAGCAGCAGCACAACGGCGTGGTGGTGGTGGAGGAGCGTGGCAATCCTGCAGGGCTTCGCCAAGCACCACGGGAGAGGAGAAGAACTTGGGAGAGAGGGAGGGGCTGCACCAAAGGCAAAAGGTGTGTTTGCTGCCCTCCCACCCCCACATATATATAGGGAGCCCAAGGGGAGGGGGGCCGGCCCCCTTAGATCCCATCTGAGGAGGGGCGGCGGCCAGGGGAGGATTCCCTCCCCCCCAAGGCACCTAGGAGGTGCCTTACCCCCTTGGGACTCTTCCTTAGGGTTCCCCTTTCACCCTAGGCGCATGGGCCCTAGGGGAAGTGGCGCCCCAGCCCACTTTGGGCTGGATCCCTTCCTTCTTCAGCCCATGGGACCCTCCGGGATAGGTGGCCCCACCCGGTGGGCCCCCGGGACCCTTCCGGTGGTCCCGGTACAATACCGATGACCCCAAAACTTGTCCCGATGGCCGAAATAGGACTTCCTATATATAAATCTTTACCTCCGGACCATTCCGGAACTCCTCGTGACGTCCGAGATCTCATCCGGGACTCCGAACAACATTCGGTAACCACATACAAACTTCCTTTATAACCCTAGCGTCATCGAACCTTAAGTGTGTAGACCCTACGGGTTCGGGAGACATGCAGACATGACCGAGACGTTCTCCGGTCAGTAACCAACAGTGGGATCTGGATACCCATGTTGGCTCCCACATGTTCCACGATGATCTCATCAGATGAACCACGATGTCAAGGACTTAATCAATCCCGTATACAATTCCCTTTGTCTAGCGGTACGACACTTGCCCGAGATTCGATCGTCGGTATCCCGATACCTTGTTCAATCTCGTTACCGGCAAGTCTCTTTACTCGTTCCGTAACACATCATCCCGTGATCAACTCCTTGATCACATTGTGCACATTATGATGATGTCCTACCGAGTGGGCCCAGAGATACCTCTCCGCTTACATGGAGTGACAAATCCCAGTCTCGATTCGTGCCAACCCAACAGACACTTTCGGAGATACCTGTAGTGCACCTTTATAGTCACCCAGTTACGTTGTGACGTTTGGTACACCCAAAGCATTCCTACGGTATCTGGGAGTTGCACAATCTCATGGTCTAAGGAAATGATACTTGACATTAGAAAAGCTTTAGCATACGAACTACACGATCTTTGTGCTAGGCTTAGGATTGGGTCTTGTCCATCACATCATTCTCCTAATGATGTGATCCCGTTATCAACGACATCCAATGTCCATGGTTAGGAAACCGTAACCATCTATTGATCAACGAGCTAGTCAACTAGAGGCTTACTAGGGACACGGTGTTGTCTATGTATCCACACATGTATCTGAGTTTCCTATCAATACAATTATAGCATGGATAATAAACGATTATCATGAACAAGGAAATATAATAATAATCAATTTATTATTGCCTTTAGGGCATATTTCCAACAGTCTCCCACTTGCACTAGAGTCGATAATCTAGTTCACATCGCCATGTGATTAACACTCAAGGTCACATCCCCATGTGACTAACACCCAAAGAGTTCTGGGTTTGATCATGTTATGCTTGTGAGAGAGGTTATAGTCAACGGGTCTGAACCTTTCAGATCCGTGTGTGCTTTACAAATCTCTATGTCATCTCCTAGATGCAGCTACCACGCTCTATTTGGAGCTATTCCAAATAACTGTTCTACTTGGAGCTATTCTAAATTGTTGCTCCATTATACGTATCCGGTATCTCTACTCAGAGCTATCCGGATAGGTGTTAAGCTTGCATCGACGTAACCCTTTACGACGAACTCTTTTACCACCTCCATAATTGAGAAAATTCCTTAGTCCACTAGTTACTAAGGATAACTTTGACCGCTGTCCTGTGATCCATTCTTGTATCACTCTTGTACCCCTTGACTGACTCATGGCAAGGCACACTTCAGGTGCGGTACACAACATAGCATACTGTAGAGCCTATGTCTTAAGCATAGGGGACGACCTTCGTTCCTTTCTCTCTATTCTGCCGTGGTCGAGCTTTAAGTCTTAACTTCATACCTTACAACTCAGGCAAGAACTCCTTCTTTGACTGATCCATCTTGAACACCTTCAAGATCACGTCAAGGCATGTGCTCATTTGAAAGTACTATTAAGCGTTTTGATCTATCCTTATAGATCTTGATGCTCAATGCTCAAGTAGCTTAATCCAGGCTTTCCATTGAAAAACACTTTCCAAATAACCCTATATGCTTTCCAGAAATTCGACGTCATTTCCGATCAACAACATATATTCATCAGAAATTCTATAGTGCTCCCACTCACTTCTTTGGAAATACAAGTTTCTCATAAACCTTGTATACACCCAAAATCTTTGATCATTATCAAAGCATACATTCCAACTCCGAGATGCTCACTCCAGTCCTCAGAAGGATTGCTGGAGCTTTGCATACTTATTAGCATATTTCAGGATAGACAAAACCTTCCGGTTGTATCACATACAACCTTTCCTCAAAAATCGTCGAGGAAACAATGTTTTGACATCCTATCTGCAGATTTCATAAATGATGCAGTAATTGCTAATATAATTCCAACAGACTCTTAGCATCGCTACGAGTGAGAAAGTCTCACCGCAGTCAACTCCTTGAACTTGTCGGGAAACTTCTTAACAACAAGTCGAGCTTTCTTAATGGTGATACTTACCATCATTGTCCGTCTTCCTTTTAAAATCCATATGTACCTAACAGCCTTACGACCATCAAGTAGTTCTACCAAAGTCTACACTTTGTTTTCATACATGGATCCTCTCTCGGATTTTATGGCCTCGAGCCATTTATCGGAATCCGGGCCCACCATCGCTTCTCCATAGCTCGTAGGTTCATTGTTTTCTAGCAACATGACTTCCAAGACAGGATTACGTACCACTCAGAAGTAGTATGCATCCTTGTCATCCTACGAGGTTTGGGAGTGACTTGCTCCGAAGTCTCATGATCAATATCATAAGCTTCCACTTCAATTGGTGTAGGTGCCACAGGAACAATTCTTTGTGCCCTGCTATACACTAGTTGAAGTGACGGTTCGTTAACCTCATCAAGTCTCCCCATCCTCCCACTCAATTCTTTCGAGAGAAACTTTTCCTCGAGAAAGGACCCGATTCTAGAAACAATCCCTTATTGCTTTCGGATCTGAGACAGGAGGTATACCCAACTGTTTTGGGTGTCCTATGAAGATGCATTTATCCGCTTTGGGTTCGAGCTTATCAGTCTGAAACCTTTTTCACATAAGCGTCGTAGCCCCAAACTTTTAAGAAATGACAGCTTAGGTTTCTCTAAACCATAGTTCATACGGTGTCATCTCATCGGAATTACGTGGTGCCCTATTTAAAGTGAATGTGGTTGTCTCTAATGCCTAACCCATAAACTATTGTGGTAATTCGGTAAGAGACATCATGGTATGCATCATGGATAACAGACACTTTCGGAGATACCTGTAGTGCACCTTTATAGTCACCCAGTTACGTTGTGACGTTTGGTACACCCAAAGCATTCCTACGGTATCCGAGAGTTGCACAATCTCATGGTCTAAGGAAATGATACTTGACATTAGAAAAGCTTTAGCATACGAACTACACGATCTTTGTGCTGGGCTTAGGATTGGGTCTTGTCCATCACATCATTCTCCTAATGATGTGATCCCGTTATCAACGACATCCAATGTCCATGGTTAGGAAACCGTAACCATCTATTGATCAACGAGCTAGTCAACTAGAGGCTTACTAGGGACACGGTGTTGTCTATGTATCCACACATGTATCTGAGTTTCCTATCAATACAATTATAGCATGGATAATAAACGATTATCATGAACAAGGGAATATAATAATAATCAATTTATTATTGCCTCTAGGGCATATTTCCAACAGGTGTCATACCTAGTGCATCGGGTCCAATGAAAATCTTTTGTGACAATACTGGTGCAATTGCCTTGGCAAAGGAATCCAGATTTCACAAGAGAACCAAACACATCAAGAGACGCTTCAATTCCATCCGGGATCTAGTCCAGGTGGGAGACATAGAGATTTGCAAGATACATACGGATCTGAATGTAGCAGACCCGTTGACTAAGCCTCTTCCACGAGCAAAACATGATCAGCACCAAAGCTCCATGGGTGTTAGAAGCATTACTGTGTAATCTAGATTATTGACTCTAGTGCAAGTGGGAGACTGAAGGAAATATGCCCTAGAGGCAATAATAAAGTTATTGTTTATTTCCTCATATATCATGATAAATGCTTATTATTCATGCTAGAATTGTATTAACCGGAAACATAATACATGTGTGAATACATAGACAAACAGAGTGTCACTAGTATGCCTCTACTTGACTAGCTCGTTAATCAAAGATGGTTATGTTTGCTAAACATGAACAAAGAGTTGTTATTTGATTAACGAGGTCACATCATTAGTTGAATGATCTGATTGACATGACCCATTTCATTATCTTAGCACCCGATCGTTTAGTATGTTGCTATTGCTTTCTTCATGACTTATACATGTTCCTATGACTATGAGATTATGCAACTCCCGTTTACCGGAGGAACACTTTGTGTGCTACCAAACGTCACAACATAACTGGGTGATTATAAAGGTGCTCTAAAGGTGTCTCCGAAGGTACTTGTTGGGTTGACATATTTCGAGATTAGGATTTGTCACTCCGATAGTGGGAGAGGTATCTCTGGGCCCTCTCGGTAATGCACATCACATAAGCCTTGCAAGCATTGCAACTAATATGTTAGTTGTGAGATGATGTATTACGAAACGAGTAAAGAGACTTGCCGGTAACGAGATTGAACTAGGTATTGGATACCGACGATCGAATCTCGGGCAAGTAACATACCGATGACAAAGGGAACAACGTATACTGTTATGCGGTCTGACCGATAAAGATCTTCGTAGAATATGTAGGAGCCAATATGGGCATCCAGGTCCCGCTATTGGTTATTGATCGGAGACGTGTTTCGGTCATGTCTACATTGTTCTCGAACCGTAGGGTCCGCACGCTTAACGTTACGATGACAGTTATTATGAGTTTATGCATTTTGATGTACCTAAGGTTGTTCGGAGTCCCGGATGTGATCACGAACATGACGAGGAGTCTCGAAATGGTCGAGACATAAAGATCGATATATTGGAAGCCTATATTTGGACATCGGAATTGTTCCAGGTGAAATCGGCATTTCACCGGAGTACCGGGGGGTTACCGGAACACCCCCCCGGGGGTTAATGGGCCTACATGGGCCATAAGGGAGAAGAGAGGGGCAGGCCGCGCGCCCCCTCCCCCCTTAGTCCGAATAGGACAAGTAAGGGGGGGGCCCTTTCCTCTTCTCCCTCCCCTTTCCTTCTCCAACAAGGCAAGAGAAGGGGGAGTCCTACTCCCGGTGGGAGTAGGACTCCTCCAGGCGCACCCCTTGGGGCCGGCCGCACCTCCCTCTCCCTCCTTTATATACGGGGGCAGGGGGGCACCCTAGAACACACAAGTTGATCTTCGTGATCGTTCCTTAGCCGTGTGCGGTGCCCCTCTCCACCATATTCCACCTCGGTCATATCGTTGCAGTGCTTAGGCGAAGCCCTGCGCCGGTAGAACATCATCATCATCACCACGCCATCGTGCTGACGGAACTCCTCCCCAAAGCTTTGCTGCATCGGAGCTCGGGGTGCGTCATCGAGCTGAACGTGTGCCAAGAACTCGGAGGTGCCGGAGTAACGGTGCTTGGATCGGTTGGACCAGGAAGACGTACGACTACTTCCTCTACGTTGCGTCAACGCTTCCGCTTCGGTCTACGAGGGTACGTAGACAACACTCTCCCCTCTCGTTGCTATGCATCACCATGATCTTGCGTGTGCGTAGGAAAATTTTGAAATTACTACGTTCCCCAACACTAATGCCTTCACATCAACCTCCGTCGCAACTTGAAGTCAGTATGCGCATGCAACAGATGCTGCTACAACATATTGCTGAGGACAGACGCGAGAAAGAGCACCTTGCCTCTGAGCTGAATGCCATCAACAAGCGAACCAAAATGGTGCATATGATTGCATATGAGAACAAGAAACGACCCTGAAAGTTGCTCCGAAAGTTCTTCACCGAGAAACAACTCCTCAAGGATGATCTCAAAGGGCTATATGATTACATTGACAAAGGCAAGATAGTATCCCGTGTTGTAGTCTTGACCGTTGACAGTGTAGTTGCACGGCGGTGATTCCCCATTGCAAAGCCTCCTGAACAGCGGAGATCGTTGAAGCATGTTGATGTCGTTGTGAGAACCCAGCATTCCAAAGAAAGCATGCGAAATCCATAAGTCATGTGATGCCACCGCTTCTAGTATGATGGTGGCCTCTTTAGTGTGACCTTGATACATTCTCCGCAAACCTTTGGGGCAGTTCTTCCATTGCCAATGCATGCAATCAATTGATCCGAGCATTCCTGCAAACCCCATTGCCTGTCCAATAGCCAACAACTTCTCCGTGTCCTGCACATTTGGTTCTCTGAGGTACTCAGTGGTGGGGAACGTAGTAATTTCAAAAAAATTCCTACGCACACGCAAGATCATGGTGATGCATAGCAACGAGAGGGGAGAGTGTTGTCCACGTACCCTCGTAGACCGAAAGCGGAAGCGTTATATCAACGCGGTTGATGTAGTCGTACGTCTTCACGATCCGACCGATCCAAGCACCGAAACTACGGCACCTCCGAGTTCTAGCACACGTTCAGCTCGATGACGATCCCCGGACTCCGATCCAGCAAAGTGTCGGGGAAGAGTTCCGTCAGCACGACGGCGTGGTGATGATCTTGATGTTCTACCGTCGCAGGGCTTCGCCTAAGCACCGCTACAATATTATCGAGGATTATGGTGGACGGGGGCACCGCACACGGCTAAGAGAACGATCACGAAGATCAACTTGTGTCCATGGGGTACCCCTTGCCTCAGTATATAAAGGATGGAGGAGGAGGAGGTCGGCCAAGGCAATTGGTGCGGCCAGGATGCGGAGTCCTACTAGGACTCCAAGTCCTAGTAGGTGCCACCAAGAGGGGAGGAAGGGAGAAGGAAGTGGAGGAGAAGGAAAGGTGGCTGGCCCGCTTGTCCCTAGTCCAATTCGGACCAGAGGGGAGGGGGGGGGGGCGCAGCAGCCCCTTGGCCCTTTCTTCTCTTCCCACTAAAGCCCATCAAGGCCCATTGCTTCTCCCGTAACTACCCGGTACTCCGAAAAATACCCGAATCACTCGGAACCTTTCCGATGTCCGAATATAGTCGCCCAATATATCGATATTTATGTCTCGACCATTTCGAGACTCCTCGTCATGTCCCCGATCTCATCTGGGACTCCGAACTCCTTCGGTACATCAAAACTCATAAACTCATAATATAACTGTCATCGAAACCTTAAGCGTGCGGACCCTACGGGTTCGAGAACAATGTAGACATGACCGAGACACGTCTCCGGTCAATAACCAATAGCAGGACCTGGATGCCCATATTGGCTCCTACATATTCTACGAAGATCTTTATCGGTCAGACCGCATAACAACATACGTTGTTCCCTTTGTCATCGGTATGTTACTTGCCTGAGATTCGATCGTCGGTATCCAATACCTAGTTCAATCTCGTTACTGGCAAGTCTCTTTACTCGTTCCGTAATACATCATCTCACAACTAACATATTAGTTGCAATGCTTGCAAGGCTTATGTGATGTGCATTACCGAGAGGGCCTAGAGATACCTCTCCGACTATCGGAGTGACAAATCCTAATCTCGAAATACGTCAACCCAACAAGTACCTTTGGAGACACCTGTAGAGCACCTTTATAATCACCCAGTTACGTTGTGACGTTTGGTAGCACACAAAGTGTTCCTCCGGTAAACGGGAGTTGCATAATCTCATAGTCATAGGAACATGTATAAGTCATGAAGAAAGCAATAGCAACATACTAAACGATCGGGTGCTAAGCTAATGGAATGGGTCATGTCAATCAGATCATTCAACTAATGATGTGATCCCGTTAATCAAATAACAACTCTTTGTTCATGGTTAGGAAACATAACCATCTTTGATTAACGAGCTAGTCAAGTAGAGGCATACTAGTGACACTCTGTTTGTCTATGTATTCACACATGTATTATGTTTCCGGTTAATACAATTCTAGCATGAATAATAAACATTTATCATGATATAAGGAAATAAATAATAACTTTATTATTGCCTCTAGGGCGTATTTCCTTCAGTCTCCCACTTGCACTAGAGTCAATAATCTAGATCACATCACCATGTGATTAACATCGATAGTTCACATCATCATGTGATTAACACCCACAGTTCACATCGCCATGTGACCAACACCCAAAGGGTTTACTAGATTCAGTAATCTAGTTCACATCGCTATGTGATTAACACCCAAAGAGTACTAAGGTGTGATCATGTTTTGCTTGTGAGAGAATCTTAGTCAACGAGTCTGCCACATTCAGATCCGTATGTATTTTGCAAATTTCTATGTCAACAATGCTCTGCATGGAGCTACTCTAGCTAATTGCTCCCACTTTCAATATGTATCAAGATTGAGACTTAGAGTCATCTGGATCAGTGTCAAAAACTTGCATCGACGTAACCCTTTACGATGAACCTTTTGTCACCTCCGTAATCGAGAAACATGTCCTTATTCCAGTAAGGGTAATTTTGACCGCTGTCCATTGATCTACTCCTAGATCACTATTGTACTCCCTCATTTAACACAGTGTAGGGTATACAATAGATCTGGTACACAGCATGGCATACTTTATAGAACCTATGGCTGAGGCATAGGGAATGACTTTCATTCTCTTTCTATCTTCTGCCGTGGTCGGGCTTTGAGTCTTACTCAACTTCACACCTTGTAATACAGGCAAGAACTCTTTCTTTGACTACTCCATTTTGAACTACTTCAAAATCTTGTCAAGGTATGTACTCATTGAAAAAACTTGTCAAGCGTCTTGATCTATCTCTATAGATTTTGAAGCTCAATATGTAAGCAGCTTCACCGAAGTCTTTCTTTGAAAACCTCCTTTCAAACACTCGTTTATGCTTTACAGAATAATTCTACATTATTTCTGATCAACAATATGTCATTCACATATACTTATCAGAAATGCTGTAGAGCTCCCACTCACTTTCTTGTAAATACAGGCAAGTCTGTATAAAACTATATGCTTTGATCAACTCATCAAAGCGTATATTCCAACTCCGAGATGCTTGCACCAGTCCACAGATGGATTGCTGGAGCTTGCACATTTTGTTAGCACCTTTCGAATTGACAAAACCTTCTAGTTGCATCATATACAACTCTTCTTTAATAAATCCATTAAGGAATGCAGTTTTGTTTATCCATTTGCCAGATTTCATAAAATGCGGCAATTACTAACATGATTCGGACAGACTCAAGCATAGATACGAGTGAGAAGCTCTCATCGTAGTCAACACCTTGAACTTGTCGAAAACCTTTTGCGACAATTCTAGCTTTGTAGATAGTAACACTACTATCAGCGTCCGTCTTCCTCTTGAAGATCCATTTATTCTCAATTGCTTGCCGATCATCGGGTAAGTCAACCAAAGTCCAAACTTTGTTCTCATACATGGATCATATCTCAGATTTCATGGCCTCAAACCATTTCGCGGAATCTGGGCTCATCATCGCTTCCTCATAGTTCGTAGGTTCGTCATGGTCAAGTAACATGACCTCCAGAACAGGATTACCGTACCACTCTGGTGCGGATCTCACTCTGGTTTACCTACGAGATTCGGTAGTAACTTGATCTGAAGTTACATGATCATCATCATTAGCTTCCTCACTAATTGGTGTAGTAGTCACAAGAACAGATTTTTGTGATGAACTACTTTCCAATAAGGGAGAAGGTACAATTACCTTATCAAGTTTTCTACTTTCCTCCCACTCACTTCTTTCGAGAGAAACTCCTTCTCTGGAAAGGATCCATTCTTAGCAACGAATGTCTTGCCTTCGGATCTGTGATAGAAGGTGTACCCAACAGTTTCCTTTGGGTATCCTATGAAGACATATTTCTTCGATTTGGTTTTGAGCTTATCAGGATGAAACCTTTTCATATAAGCATCACAATCCCAAACTTTAAGAAACGACAACTTTGGTTTCTTGCCAAACCAGAGTTCAGATTGTGTCGTCTCAACGGACTTAGATGGTGCCCTTTTAAACGTGAATGCAGCTGTCTTTAATGCATAACCCCAAAACGATAGTGGTAAATCGGTAAGAAACATCATAGGTCGCACCATATCTAATAAAGTACGGTTATGACGTTCGGACACACCATTACATTGTGGTGTTCCAGGTGGCGTGAGTAGTGAAACTATTTCACATTGTTTTTAACTGAAGGCCAAACTCGTAACTCAAATACTCTTCTCTACGATCAGATCGTAGAAACTTTATTTTCTTGTTACAATGATTTTTCACTTCACTCTGAATTTCTTTGAACTTTTCAAATGTTTCAGACTTATGTTTCATCAAGTAGATATACTCATATCTGCTCAAATCATCTGTGAAGATCAGAAAATAATGATACCTGTCGCGAGCCTCAATATTCATCGGACCACATACATCAGTATGTATGATTTCCAACAAATCTGTTGCTCGCTCCATTGTTCCAAAGAACAGAGTCTTAGTCTTCTTACCCATGAGGCATGGTTCGCAAGCATCAACTGATTCATAATCAAGTGATTCCAAAAGCCCATCAGCATGGATTTTCTTCATGCGCTTTACACCAATATGACCTAAACGCCAGTGCCACAAATAATTTTGCACTATCATTATTAACTTTGCATCTTTTGGTTTCAATATTATGTTTATGTGTATCACTATGATCGAGATCCAACGAACTATTTTCATTGGGTGTGTAACCATATAAGGTTTTATTCATGTATACAGAACAACAATTTATTCTCTTACTTAAATGAATAACCGTATTACAATAAACATGATCAAATCATATTCATGCTCAACGCAAACACCAAATAACACTTACTTAGGTTCAACACTAATCCCGAAAGTATAGGGAGTGTGCGATGATGATCATATCAATTTTGGAACCACTTCCAACACACATCGTTACTTCACCCTTAACTAATCTCTGTTTATTCTGCAACTCCCGTTTCGAGTTACTAATCTTAGCAACTGAACTAGTATCAAATACTGAGGGGTTGCTATAAACACTAGTAAAGTACACATCAATAACATGTATATCAAATATACTTATGTTCACTTTGCCATCCTTCTTATCTGCCAATCACTTGGGGTAGTTCCGCTTCCAGTGACCAGTCCCTTTGCAGTAGAAACACTTAGTCTCAGGCTTAGGACCAGACTTGGGCTTCTTCACTTGAGCAGCAACTTGCTTGCTGTTCTTCTTGAAGTTCCCCTTCTTTCCTTTGCTCTTTTCTTGAAACTAGTGGTCTTGTCAACCATCAACACTTGATATTTTTCTTGATTTCTACCTTCGTTGATTTCAGCATCACGAAGAGCTTGGGAGTTTTTTCCGTTATCCCTTGCATATTATAGTTCATCACGAAGTTCTACTAACTTGGTGATGGTGACTAGAGAATTCTGTCAATCACTATCTTATCTGGAAGATTAACTCCCACTTGATTCAAGCGATTGTAGTACCCAGATAATCTGAGCACATGCTCACTAGTTGAGCGATTCTCCTCCATCTTTTAGCTATAGAACTTGTTGGAGACTTCATATCTCTCAACTCGGGTATTTGCTTGAAATATTAACTTCAACTCCTAGAACATCTCATATGGTCCATGACGTTCAAAACGTCTTTGAAGTCCCGATTCTAAGCCGTTAAGCATGGTGCACTAAACTATCAAGTAGTCATCATATTGAGCTAGCCAAACGTTCATAACTTCTGCATCTGCGCCTGCAATAGGTCTGTCACCTAGCGGTGCATCAAGGACATAATTCTTCTGTGCAGCAATGAGGATAAACCTCAGATCACGGATCCAATCCGCATCATTGCTACTAACATTTTTCAACAAAATTTACTCTAGGAACATATCAAAATAAACATAGGGAAGCAACAACGCGAGCTATTGATCTACAACATAATTTGCAAAATACTACCAGGTCTAAGTTCATGATAAATTTAAAGTTCAATTAATCATATTACTAAAGAACTCCCACTTAGATAGACATCCCTCTAATCCTCTAAGTGATCACGTGATCCAAATCAACTAAACCATAACCGATCATCACGTGAAATGGATTAGTCTTCAATGGTGAACATCATTATGTTGATCATATCTACTATATGATTCACGCTCGACCTTTCAGTCTCCGTGTTCCGAGGCCATATCTGCATATGCTAGGCTCGTCAAGTATAACCCGAGTATTCTGCGTGTGCAAAATGGCTTGCACCCGTTGTAGATGGACGTAGAGCTTATCACCCGATCATCACGTGGTGTCTGGGCACGACGAACTTTGGCAACGGTGCATACTCAGGGAGAACACTTCTTGATAATTAGTGAGAGATCATCTTATAATGCTACCGTCAATCAAAGCAAGATAAGATGCATAAAAAGATAAACATCACATGCAATCAATATAAGTGATATGATATGGCCATCATCATCTTGTGCTTGTGATCTCCATCTCCGAAGCACCGTCATGATCACCATCGTCACCGGCGCGACACCTTGATCTCCATCGTAGCATCGTTGTCGTCTCGCCAATCTTATGCTTCTACGACTATCGCTACCGCTTAGTGATAAAGTAAAGCATTACAGGGCGATTGCATTGTATACAATAAAGCGACAACCATATGGCTCCTGCCAGTTGCCGATAACTTGGTTACAAAACATGATCATCTCATACAATAAAATTTAGCATCATGTCTTGACCATATCACATCACAACATGCCCTGCAAAAACAAGTTAGACGTCCTCTACTTTGTTGTTGCAAGCTTTACGTGGCTGCTACGGGCTTAAGCAAGAACCAATCTTACCTACGCATCAAAACCACAACGATAGTTTGTCAAGTTGGTGCTGTTTTTGTTGGGGAACGTAGTAATTTCAAAAAATTTCCGACGCACACGCAAGATCATGGTGATGCATAGCAACGAGAGGGGAGAGTGTGATCTACGTACCCTGTAGATCGATAACGGAAGCGTTGACACAATGTAGAGGAAGTAGTCGTACGTCTTCCCGATCCGACCGATCCAAGCACCGTTACTCCGGCACCTCCGAGTTCTTAGCACACGTTCAGCTCGATGACACTTCCCGGGCTCCGATCCAGCAAAGCTTCGGGGAGGAGTTCCGTCAGCACGATGGCGTGGTGACAATCTTGACATTCTACCGTCGCAGGGCTTCGCCTAAGCACCGCTACAATATGACCGAGGTGGAATATCGTGGAGGGGGGCACCGCACACGGCTAAGGAACGATCACGAAGATCAACTTGTGTGTTTTAGGGTGCCCCCTGCCCCCGTATATAAAGGAGCCAAGGGGAGGGGGCGGCCGGCCAAGGAGGGGCGTGCCAGGGGGGAGTCCTCCTCCCACCGGGAGTAGGACTCCCTTCTTTCCTAGTTGGACAAGGAGAAGGGGGGAAAGAGGAGGAAGAGAGGAAGGAAAGGGGGGCGCCGCCCCCCTTCCCTTGTCCTATTCGGACTAGGAAGGGGAGGGGCGCGCGGCCACCTCCTGCCTCCTTCTCTCTTATCCCTCAAGGCCCATGTAGGCCCAATAACCCCCCGGGGGTTTCCGGTAACCCCCCGGTACTCCGGAAAAATGCCGATTTTACCCGGAACGATTCCGATGTCCAAATATATGCTTCCAATATATCAATCTTTATGTCTCGACCATTTCGAGACTCCTCGTCATGTCCGTGATCACATCCGGGACTCCGAACAACCTTCGGAACATCCAAAATACATAAACTCATAATGAAACTGTCATCGTAAGTTTAAGCGTGCGGACCCTACGGTTCGAGAACAATGTAGACATGACCGAGACACGTCTCCGGTCAATAACCAATAGCGGGACCTGGATGCCCATATTGGCTCCTACATATTCTACGAAGATCTTTATCGGTCAGACCGCATAACAACATACGTTGTTCCCTTTGTCATCGGTATGTTACTTGTCTGAGATTCGATCGTCGGTATCCAATACCTAGTTCAATCTCGTTACCGGCAAGTCTCTTTACTCATTCCATAATACATCATCTCGCAACTAACTCATTAGTTGCAATGCTTGCAAGGCTTAAGTGATGTGCATTAACGAGAGGGCCCAGAGATACCTCTCCGACATTCGGAGTGACAAATCCTAATCTCGAAGTACGCCAACCCAACATGTACCTTTGGAGACACCTGTAGAGCTCCTTTATAATCACCCAGTTACGTTGTGACGTTTGGTAGCACACAAAGTGTTCCTCCGGAAAACGGGAGTTGCATAATCTCATAGTCATAGGAACATGTATAAGTCATGAAGAAAGCAATAGCAACATACTAAACGATCGGGTGCTAAGCTAATGGAATGGGTCCTGTCAATCAGATCATTCAACTAATGATGTGATCCCATTTACGACGAACCTTTTTGCCACCTCCATAATCGAGAAACATATCCTTATTCCACTAAGGATAATTTTGACCAATGTGCAGTGATATACTCCTAGATCACTATTGTACTGCCTTGCCAAAATTAGTGTAGGGTATACAATAGATCTGGTACATAGCATGGCATACTTTATAGAACCTATGGCTGAGGCATAGGGAATGACTTTCATTCTCTTTCTATCTTCTGCCGTGGTCGGGCTTTGAATCTTACTCAATTTCACACTTGTAACACAGGCAAGAACTCTTTCTTTGACTGTTCTCTTTTGAACTACTTCAAAATCTTGTCAAGGTATGTACTCATTGAAAAACTTATCAAGCGTCTTGATCTATCTCTATAGATCTTGATACTCAATATGTAAGCAGCTTTACCAAGGTCTTTCTTTGAAAAACTCCTTTCAAATACTCCTTTATGCTTTGCAGAATAATCCTACATTATTTCCAATCGACAATATGTCATACACATATACTTATCAGAAATGCTGTAGTGCTCCCACTCACTTTCTTGTAAATACAGTCTTCACCGCAAGTCTGTATAAAACTATATGCTGTGATCAACTTAACAAAGCGTGTATTCCAACTCCGAGATGCTTGCACCAGTCCATAGATGAATCGCTGGAGCTTGCATATTTTGTTAACACCTTTAGGATCGACAAAACCTTCTAGTTGCATCGTATACAACTCTTCTTTAATAAATCCATTAAGGAATTCAGTTTTGTTTATCCATTTGCCAGATTTCATAAAATGCGGCAATTGCTAATATGATTCAGACAAACTTAAGCATAGATACGAGTGAGAAACTCTCACCGTAGTCAACACCTTGAACTTGTCGAAAACCTTTTTGCGACAATTCTAGCTTTGTAGATAGTAACACTACTATCAGCGTCCGTCTTCCTCTTGAAGATCCATTTATTTTCTATGGCTTGCCGATCAACGGGCAAATCCATCAAAGTCCATACTTTGTTCTTATACATGGATCATATCTCAGATTTCATGGCCTCAAACCATTTCGCGGAATCTGGGCTCATCATCGCTTCCTCATAGTTCGCAAGTTCATCATGGTCTAGTAACATGACTTCCAGAACAGGACTACCGTACCACTCTGGTGCGGATCTCACTCTGGTTTACCTACGAGATTCGGTAGTAACTTGATCTGAAGTTACATGATCATCATCATTAGCTTCCTCACTAATTGGTGTAGTAGTCACAAGAACAGATTTCTGTGATGAACTACTTTCCAATAAGGGAGAAGGTACAATTACCTTACAAGTTTTCTACTTTCCTCCCACTCACTTCTTTCAAGAGAAACTCCTTCTCTGGAAAGGATCCATTCTCAGCAACGAATATTTTGCCTTTGGATCTGTGATAGAAGGTGTACCCAACATTTTCTTTAGGGTATCTATGAAGACGCACTTTTCCGATTTGGGTTTGAGCTTATCAGGATGAAACTTCTTCACATAAGCATCACAACCCCAAACTTTAAGAAACGACAACTTTGGTTTCTTGCCAAACCACAGTACATAAGGCGTCGTCTCAACGGATTTTGATGGTGCCCTATTTAACGTGAATGCAGCTGTCTCTAATGCATAACCCCAAAATGATAGTGGTAGATCGGTAAGATACATCATAGATTGCACTATATCCAATAAAGTACGGTTATGACGTTCGGACACACCATTATGCTATGGTGTTTCAGGTGGCGTGAGTAGTGAAACTATTTCACATTGTTTTAGCTGAAGACCAAACTCGTAACTCAAATATTTTACCTCTGCAATCATATCGTAGAAACTTTTATTTTCTTGTCACGATGATTTTCCACTTCACTCTGAAATTCTTTGAACTTTTCAAATGTTTCAGACTTATGTTTCATCAAGTAGATATACCCATATCTGCTCAAATCATCTGTGAAGTTCAGAAAATAACGATACTTGCCGTGAGCCTTAACACTCATCGGACCGCATACATCAGTATGTATTATTTCCAATAAGTCAGTTGCTCGCTCCGGAGAACGGAGTCTTAGTCATCTTGCCCATGAGGCATGGTTCGCAAGCATCAAGTGATTCATAATCGAGTGATTCCAAAATCCCATCAGCATGGAGTTTCTTCATGCGCTTTACACCAATATGACCTAAACGGCAGTGCTACAAATAAGTTGTACTATCATTATTAACTTTGCATCTTTTGGTTTCAATATAATGATTATGTGTATCACTACGATCGAGATCCAACGAACTATTTTCATTGGGTGTGTAACCATATAAGGTTTTATTCATGTAAACAGAACAACAATTTATTCTCTTACTTAAATGAATAACGGTATTACAATAAACATGATCAAATCATATTCATGCTTAACGCAAACACCAAATAACACTTATTCAGGTTCAACACTAATCCCGAAAGTATAGGGAGTGTGCGATGATGATCATATCAATCTTGGAACCACTTCCAACACACATCGTCACTTCACCCTTAACTAGTCTCTGTTTATTCTGCAACTCCCGTTTCGAGTTACTAATCTTAGCAACTGAACCAGTATCAAATACTGAGGGGTTCCTATAAACATTAGTAAAGTACACATCAATAACATGTATATCAAATATACTTATGTTCACTTTGCCATCCTTCTTATCTGCCAATCACTTGGGGTAGTTCCGCTTCCAGTGACCAGTCCCTTTGCAGTAGAAACACTTAGTCTCAGGCTTAGGACCAGACTTGGGCTTCTTCACTTGAGCAGAAACTTGCTTGCTGTTCTTCTTGAAGTTCCCCTTCTTCCCTCTGCCCTTTTCTTGAAACTAGTGGTCTTGTCTACCATCAACACTTGATGTTTTTCTCGATTTCTACCTTCGTCAATTTCCGCATTACGAAGAGCTTGGGAATCGTTTCCGTTATCCCTTGCATATCATAGTTCATCACGAAGTTCTACTAACTTGGTGATGGTGACTAGAGAATTCTGTCAATCACTATCTTATCTAGAAGATTAACTCCCACTTGATTCGAGCGATTGTAGTACTCAGACAATCTGGGCACATGCTCACTAGTTGAGCGATTCTCCTCCTTCTTTTAGCTATAGAACTTGTTAGAGACTTCATATCTCTCAACTCGGGTATTTGCTTGAAATATTAACTTAAACTCCTGGAACATCTCATATGCTCCATGACATTCAAAACGTCTTTGAAGTCCCGATTCTAAGCCATTAAGCATGGTGCACTAAACTATCAAGTAGTCATCATATTGAGCTAGCCAAACGTTCATAACGTCTGCATCTGCTCCTGCAATAGGTCCGTCACCTAGCGGTGCATCAAGGACATAATTCTTCTGTGCAGCAATGAGGATAAACCTCAGATCACGGATCCAATCCGCATCATTGCTACTAACATCTTTCAACACAATTTTCTCTAGGAACATATCAAAATAAACACAGGGAAGCAACAACGCGAGCTATTGATCTACAACATAATTTGCAAAATACTACCAGGACTAAGTTCATGATAAATTTAAGTTCAATTAATCATATTACTTAAGAACTCCCACTTAGATAGATATCCCTCTAATCCTCTAAGTGATCATGTGATCCAAATCAACTAAACCATGTCCGATCATCACGTGAGATGGAGTAGTTTCATTGGTGAACATCACTATGTTGATCATATCTACTATATGATTTACGCTCGACCTTTCGGTCTCCGTGTTCCGAGGCCATATCTATATATGCTTGGCTCGTCAAGTATAACCTGAGTATTCTGCGTGTGCAACTGTTTTGCACCCGTTGTATTTGAACGTAGAGCCTATCACACCCGATCATCACGTGGTGTCTCAGCACGAAGAACTTTCGCAACGGTGCATACTCAGGGAGAACACTTCTTGATAGTTAGTGAGAGATCATCTTATAATGCTACCGTCAATCAAAGCAAGATAAGATGCATAAAAGATAAACATCACATGCAATCAATATAAGTGATATGATATGGCCATCATCATCTTGTGCTTGTGATCTCCATCTCCGAAGCACCGTCGTGATCACCATCGTCACCGGCGCGACACCTTGATCTCCATCGTAGCATCGTTTGTCGTCTCGCCAATCTTATGCTTCCACGACTATCGCTACCGCTTAGTGATAAAGTAAAGCATTACATCGCGATTGCATTGCATACAATAAAGCGACAACCATATGGCTCCTACCAGTTGCCGATAACTCAGTTACAAAACATGATCATCTCATACAATAAAATTTAGCATCATGTCTTGACCATATCACATCACAACATGCCCTGCAAAAACAAATTAGACGTCCTCTACTTTG
>NC_053023.1:527504-630557 GCF_003073215.2 Triticum urartu
CACTCAAAACTAACAAGAATGATAACGTGCTCCGACGGGAGCGGTTTAGGAACTGCTGGAAGGCTCTAGGGGAATAAAGATGGAATGACTTCTAATTTTTAGGTCTGTATGATTAGAAATACTTGCACACAAACCGCGCGGAAGCGTTCCTAGAAATCTCAGCCCAAAAAAAGGATGTTTAGTAATTCTAAAAGGGACTAGAGGACGAAAAACAATAGTTTTGGCAGTTAAAGTTTGAGATTCGACGGTGCCGTAGATCCGTTTGGTCATCAAGTGTTACGAGCCACACCCATGTCTAGCTAGAATAGTGTGTTAGGCTCGGGCTAGAGAAGAAATAGGGAACAAACTGATGAAAGAATGATCATACCGAGGGAATTTACTCAGAACTAACAATAATGATAACGTGCTCCGACTGGAGCGGTTTAGGAACTGCTGGAAGGCTCTAGGGGAATAAAGATGGAATGACTTCTAATTTTTAGGTCCATATGATTTGAAATAATTGAACACAAACCACGCAAAAGCGTTCGTGGAAATCTCGGCCTAAAAAAGGACGTTTAGTAATTCTAAAAGGGACTACAGGATGAAAAACAATAGTTTTGGCAGTTAAAGTTTCAGATTTGATGGTGTCGTAGATCCGTTTGCTCATGAGGTGTTACGAGCCACACCCATGTCTAGATATAATAGTGTGTCAGGATCAGGCTAGGGAGGAAACGGGGAACAAACTGATGAAAGAACGATCATACCGAGGGAATTCGCTCATAACTAACAAGAATGATAACGTGCTCCGACTGGAGCGGTTTAGGAACTGCTAGAAGGCTCTAGGGGAATAAAGATGGAATGAATTCTAATTTTTATGTCCGTATGGTTTGAAATATGTGCACACAAACCCCAAGAAAGCGTTCCTGGAAATCATGGCCCAAAAAAGGACGTTTAGTAATACTAAAAGGGACTACAGGATGAAAAACAGTAGTTTTGGCAGTTAAAGTTTGAGATTCGACGGTGCCGTAGATCCGTTTGGTCATCAGGTGTTACGAGCCACACCCATGTCTAGCTAGAATACTGTGTTAGGCTCAGTCTAGAGAAGATACGGGGAGCAAACTGATGAAACAATGATCAAACCGAGGGAATTCACTCAGAACTAACAATATTGATACCGCGCTCCGACTGGAGCAGTTTAGGAACTGCTGGAAGGCTCTAGGGAATATAGATGGAATGACTTCTAATTTGTAGGTCCGTATGATTTGAAATACTTGCACAAAAACTGCGCGAAAGCGTTCCTGGAAATCTCGGCCCAAAAAAGGACGTTTCGTAATTCTAAAAGGGACTACAGGACGGAAAACAATAGTTTTGGCAGTTAAAGTTTGAGATTCGATGGTGCCGTAGATCCTTTTGGTCATCAGGTGTTACGAGTCACACCCATTAATAGCTAGATAGTGTGCTAGGCTCAGACTAGAGAAGAAACGGGGAACAAACTGATGAAAGAATGATCATACCGAGGGAATTCAGTCAGAACTAACAATAATGATAACGTGCTCCGACTGGAGCGGTTTAGGAACTGCTGGAAGGCTCTAGGGGAATAAAGATGGAATGACTTCTAATTTTTAGGTCCGTATGACTTGAAATACTTGCACACAAACCGCGCGAAAGCGTTCCTGGAAATCTCGGCCCAAAAAAGGACGTTTAGTAATTCTAAAAGGGACTACAGGATGAAAAACAATAGTTTTGGCAGTTAAAGTTTGAGATTCGATGGTGCCGTAGATCCGTTTGGTCATCAGGTGTTACGAGCCACACCCATGTCTAGCTAGAATAGTGTGTTAGGCTCAGACTAGAGAAGAAACAGGGAACAAACTGATGATAGAATGATCATACCGAGGGAATTCGCTCAGAACTAACAAGAATGATAACGTGCTCCGACTGGAGCGGCTTAGGAACTGCTGGAAGGCTCTAGGGGAATAAAGATGGAATGACTTCTAATTTTTAGGTCTGTATGATTTGAAATACGTGCACACAAACCGCGTGAAAGCGTTCCTGGAAATCTCGGCCCAAAAAGGACGTTTAGTAATTCTAAAAGGGACTACATAATGAAAAACAATAGTTTTTGGTAGTTAATGTTTGAGATTCGACGGTACCGTAGATCCGTTTGATCATCAGGTGTTATGAGCCACACCCATTAATAGCTAGAATACTGTGTTAGGCTCAGGCTAGAGAAGAAACGGGGAACAAACTGATGAAAGAATGATCAAACCGAGGGAATTCACTCAGAACTAACAAGAATGATAACGTGTTCCGACTGGAGCGGTTTAGGAACTGCTGGAAGGCTCTAGGGGAATAAAGATGGAATGACTTCTAATTTTTAGGTCTGTATGATTTGAAATACTTGCACACAAACTGCGCAAAAGCGTTCCTGGAAATCTCGGCCCAAAAAAGGACGTTTAGTAATTCTAAAAGGGACTACAGGATGAAAAACAATAGTTTTGGCAGTTAAAGTTTGAGATTCGTTGGTGCCGTAGATCCGTTTGGTCATTAGGTGTTACGAGCCACACCCATATCTAGCTAGAATAGTGTGTTAGGCTCAGGCTAGAGAAGAAACGGGGACCAAACTGATGAAAGAATGATCAAACCGAGGGATTCACTCAAAACTAACAAGAATGATAACGTGCTCCGACGGGAGCGGTTTAGGAACTTCTGGAAGGCTCTAGGGGAATAAAGATGGAATGACTTCTAATTTTTAGGTCCGTATGATTAGAAATACTTGCACACAAACCGCGCGGAAGCGTTCCTAGAAATCACGGCCCAAAAAAGGACGTTTAGTAATTCTAAAAGGGACTACAGGATGAAAAACAATAGTTTTGGCAGTTAAAGTTTGAGATTCGACGGTGCCGTAGACCCGTTTGGTCATCAGGTGTTACGAGCCACACCCATGTCTAGCTAGAATAGTGTGCTAGGCTCAGGCTAGAGAAGAAACAGGGAACAAACTGATGAAAGAATGATCAAACCGAGGGAATTTACTCAGAACAAACAAGAATCATAACGTGCTCCGACTAGAGCGGTTTAGGAACTGCTGGAGGGCTCTATGGGAATAAAGATGGAATGACTTCTAATTTTTAGATCCGTATGATTTGAAATACGTGCACACAAACTCCGAGAAAGCGTTCCTGGAAATCTCGGCCCAAAAAAGGACGTTTAGTAATTCTAAAAGGGACTACAGGATGAAAAACAATAGTTTTGGCAGTTAAAGTTTCAGATTCGATGGTGTCGTTGATCCGTTTGCTCATTAGGTGTTACGAGCCACACCCATGTCTAGCTAGGATAGTGTGTTAGGCTCAGGCTAGAGAAGAAACGGGGAACAAACTGATGAAATAATGATCATACCAAGGTGAAGGAAATATGTCCTAGAGGCAATAATGAAGTTATTATTTATTTCCTTATATCATGATAAATGTTTATTATTCATGCTAGAATTGTATTAATCGGAAACATAATACATGTGTGAATACATAGACAAACAGAGTGTCACTAGTATGCCTCTACTTGACTAGCTCGTTGATCAAAGATGGTTATGTTTCCTAGCCATAGACATGGGTTGTCATTTGATTAACGGGATCATGTCATTAGGAGAATGATGTGATTGACATGACCTATTCCATTAGCTTAGCACCCGATCGTTTAGTATGTTGCTATTGCTTTCTTCATGACTTATACATGTTCCTATGACTATGAGATTATGCAACTCCCGTTTACCGAAGGAACACTTTGTGTGCTACCAAACGTCACAATGTAACTGGGTGATTATAAAGGTTCTCTACAGGTGTCTCCAAAGGTACATGTTGGGTTGGCGTATTTCGAGATTAGGATTTGTCACTCCGATTGTCGGAGAGGTATCTCTGGGCCCACTCGGTAATGCACATCACTTAAGCATTGCAACTAATGATTTAGTTGCGAGATGATGTATTGCGGAATGAGTAAAGAGACTTGCCGGTAACGAGATTGAACTAGGTATTGAGATACCGACGATCGAATCTCGGGCAAGTAACATACCGATGACAAAGGGAACAACGTATGTTGTTATGCAGTCTGAACGATAAAGATCTTCGTAGAATATGTGGGATCCAATATGAGCATCCAGGTTCCGCTATTGGTTATTGACCGGAGACGTGTCCTGGTCATGTCTTCATAGTTCTCGAATCCGTAGAGTCCGCACGCTTAAAGTTTCGATGATAGTTATATTATGAGTTTATGAGTTTTGATGTACCAAAGGAGTTCGGAGTCCCGGATGAGATCGGGGACATGACGAGGAGTCTCGAAATGGTCGAGACGTAAAGATCGATATATTGTACGACTATATTCGGACATCAGAAAGGTTCCGAGTGATTCGGATATTTTTCGGAGTACCGGAGAGTTACGGTAATTCGTATTGGGCCTTAATGGGCCATACGGGAAAGGAGAGAAAGGCCCCAAAGGGTGGCCGCACCCCTCCCCATGGACTAGTCCGAATTGGACTAGGGAGGGGGGGCGCCCCCTTCCATCCTTCTCCTTCTCCCTTCCCTTCTCCTACTCCCACAAGGAAAGGAGGAGTCCTACTCCCGGTGGGAGTAGGACTCCCCCTTGGCGCGCCCTCCTCCTTGGCCGGCCGCCTCCCCCTTTCTCCATTATATACGGGGGTAGGGGGCACCCCATAGACACAACAATTGATCGTTTGATCTTTTAGCCGTGTGCGGTGCCCCCCTCCACCATAGTCCACCTCGATAATACTGTAGCGGTGCTTAGGCAAAGCCCTGCGTCGGTAGAACATCAACATCGTCACCACGCCGTTGTGCTGACGAAACTCTCCCTCAACACCCGGCTAGATCGGAGTTTGAGGGTTGTCATCGAGCTGAACGTGTGCTGAACTCGGAGGTGCCGTGCGTTCGGTACTTGATCGGTCGGATCGTGAAGACGTACGACTACATCAACCGCATTGTGCTAACGCTTCCGCTTTCGGTCTACGAGGGTACGTGGACAAGACTCTTCCCACTCGTTGCTATGCATCACCATGATCTTGCGTGTGCATAGGAAATTTTTGAAATCACTACGTTCCCCAACACGAGGGAATTCACTCAGAACTACAAGAATGATAACGTGCTCCTACTGGATTGGTTTAGGAACTGCTGGAAGGCTCTAGGGGAATAAAGATGGAGCGACTTCTAATTTTTAGGTCCGTATGATTTGAAATACTTGCACACAAGCCGCGCAAAAGCTCTTCCTGGAAATCACGGCCCAAAAAAGGACGTTTAGTAATTCTAAAAGGGACTACAGGATGAAAAACAATAGTTTTGGCAGTTAAAGTTTGAGATTCGACGGTGCCGTAGATCCGTTTGGTCATCAGGTGTGACGAGCCACACCCATGCCTAGCTAGAATACTGTGTTAGGCTCAGGCTAGAGAAGAAACGAGTAACAAACTGATGAAAGAATGATCATACCGAGGGAATTCGCTCAGAACTAACAAGAATGATAACATGCTCCGACTGGAGCAGTTTAGGAGCTGCTGGAAGGCTCTAGGGGAATAAAGATGGAATGACTTCTAATTTTTAGGTCCGTATGGTTTGAAATACGTGCACACAAACCGTGCGAAAGCGTTCCTGGAAATCTCGGCCCTAAAAAAGGACATTTAGTAATTCTAAAAGGGACTATAGGATGAAAAACAATAGTTTTGGCAGTTAAAGTTTGAGATTCGATGGTGCCGTAGATCCGTTTGGTCATCAGGTGTTACGAGCACACCCATGTAGAGCTAGAATAGTGTGTCAGGCTCAGGCTAGAGAAGAAACAGGGAACAAACTGATGAAAGAATGATCATACCGAGGGAATTCGCTCACAACTAACAAGAATGATAACGTGCTCCGACTGGAGCGGTTTACGAACTGCTGGAATGACATCTAATTTTTTAGGTCCTATGATTTGAAATACGTGCAAACAAAGCCCGAGAAAGCGTTCCTGGAAATCTCGGCCCAAAAAAGGACGTTTAGTAATTCTAAAAGGGACTACAGAATGAAAAACAATAGTTTTGGCAGTTAAAGTTTGTGATTCGACGGTGTCGTAGATCCGTTTGGTCATCAGGTGTTACGAGCCACACCCATTAATAGCTAGAATAGTGTGCTAGGCTCAGACTAGAGAAGAAACAGGGAACAAACTGAGGAAAGAATGATCATACCGAGGGAATTCGCTCAGAACTAACAAGAATGATAACATGCTCCAACTGGAGCGGTTAGGAACTACTGGAAGGCTCTAGGGGAATAAAGATGGAATACGGCTCTAATTTTTAGGTCCGTATGGTTTGAAATACGTGCACACAAACTGCGTGAAAGCGTTCCTAGAAATCTCGGCCCAAAAAAAGGACGTTTAGTAATTCTAAAAGGGACTGCAGGATGAAAAACAATAGTTTTGGCAGTTAAAGTTTGAGATTCGACGGTGCCATAGATCCGTTTGGTCATCAGCTGTACGAGCCACACCCATTAATAGCTAGAATAGGGTGTTAGGCTCAGGCTAGAGAAGAAACGGGGAACAAACTGATGAAAGAATGACCAAGCCGAGGGAATTCACTCAGAACTAACAAGAATGATAACGTGCTTCGACTCGAGCGGTTTAGGAACTGCTAGAAGGCTCTAGGGGAATAAAGATGGAATGACTTCTAATTTTCAGGTCCAGATGGTTTGAAGTACGTGCACACAAACCCCGAGAAAGCGTTCCTGGAAATCTTCGCCCAAAAAAGGACGTTTAGTAATTCTAAAAGGGACTACAGGATGAAAAACAATAGTTTTGGCAGTTAAAGTTTGAGATTCGATGGTGCCGTAGACCCATTTGGTCATCAGGTGTTATGAGCCACACCCTTGTCTAGCTAGAATAGTGTGCTAGGCTCAGACTAGAGAAGAAATGGGGAACAAACTGATGAAAGAATGATCATACCGAGGGATTTCGCTCAGAACTAATAAGAATGATAACGTGCTCCGACTGGAGCGGTTTAGGAACTGCTGGAAGGCCCTAGGGGAATAAAGATGGAATGACTTCTAATTTTTAGGTCCGTATGATTTGAAATACTTGCACACAAACCGCGCGAAAGCGTTCCTCGAAATCTAAGCCTAAAAAAGGACGTTTAGTAATTCTAAAAGGGACTATAGGATGAAAAACAATAGTTTTAGCAGTTAAAGTTTAAGATTCGATGGTGCCGTAGATCCGTTTGGTCATCAGGTGTTACGAGCACACCCATGTCTAGCTAGAATAGTGTGTTAGGCTCAGGCTAGAGAAGAAACGGGGAACAAACTGATGAAAGAATGATCATACCGAGGGAATTCACTCAGAACTAAGAAGAATGATAACGTGCTCCGACTGGAGCGGTTTAGGAACTGCTGGAAGGCTCTAGGGGAATAAAGATGGAATGACGTGTAATTTTTAGGTCCGTATGGTTTGAAATACGTTCACCCAAACCCCGAGAAAGCGTTCCTGGAAATCTCAGCCCAAAAAAGGACGTTTAGTAATTCTAAAAGGGACTACAGGATGAAAAACAATAGTTTTGCACTACTAGGGAAAAGCCTATACACAGAATCTTATCAGCAGCGTGCTTTAGAATAAGGCGCTGCTGCTAATTAGCAGTAGTGAGGTCAAGCTTAACTCGTTGCTGAAATAAATATAGCAGTAGCGTGCCCGCCAAAAGAAGCGCTACTGCTATAATTCCCACGAGGCCGCCGCGAGGCTAGTTATAGCAGCAACGCGTTATAACGACGGGCGCTACTGCTACCTAGCGTAGTAGCAGCGCATTTCTCCAATAAGCGCTACTGCTAAGCCATTCCATCTCCCAATCCCCACTCATCTATCCGATCCACTCACAGTCACACACACACTGGATCCCCTCTCAATCCCCCGCGCCGGTCCTCCCCCGTCGCCCCTCCTCCCTTTGTGCCGCCGTCACCTCCTCCTCCTTGCTGTACTCGGTACCGGCCTTCCCCTCCGTCCTCTCTCCACTCGCCGCTGGCCGGCCCCTCCTCGCTTCGCCTTCCTCCTCCGTCCTCCCTCCACTGGACGCCGGCCGGCCCCTCCTCGCTCCGCCTTTCTCCTCCGTATACTCTCTTCTCCCTCCTCGAGTCGCCCCTCCTTCTCCCTCCTGCCTCCTACATTTTGATTTAGTAGGTTAGTTCACATGCAACATTTTGATTTAGTTGATATGATTTAGTTGATTTAGTAGGCTAGTTGATTTAGTTGATTTAGAACATTTTGATTTAGTTGATATGGTTTAGTTGATTTAGTATGCTAGTTGATTTAGAACATTTTGATTTAGTTGATTTAGTAGGCTAGTTCATTTAGTTGATTTAGTATGCACCATTTTATTGGCAAAATGTAGGTGGTACCTTGTCATCTAATATGTTAGTCCATCAAATTGCTTCTCGCGGAAGAACCAAAAATATCACATGCTACTATTTTTGTTTCCTGTGAAGTGATCGTTAATCCTTTGCTCATATTGCTTTAGGAAAAATGGCGCCACCACCACCACCACTATGTCGACTGTGCAAGTCAAGGTGCGCCCGCAGCCTTGTAACTGGCAAGCTATTCGGCATCTACTTCCAGCCTATTTTTCATCATGCGGCGGTAAGAAATTAGATGAAATGTAATAACTATTTTATTTTTAGTGTTGGCATTAATGCATTGTGTCATTTTGCTTATTTTACACAGATCATCCCATGCAATGTGAGGTTGAAATTCAACAAGCTGACAGGAGACACTTTGACATTTGAGGCTCCTGGGGGGCCGTACACTATGGAGGTCGAGATAGGACACAATATGTCACAGATTGGAGGAGATGGATGGGCCCGTTTCATTGCTCGCATGCGTCTTACTGGTGGTGAGTTGATCAGCTTCTCCTTCAGAGCAGAAAGGCCTAAGCTGGCTGTCATTTATCTCAACCTGGTGGAAGATGATGAAGATGACGAAGATGATGAAGATGATGAAGATAATGAGGACCCACTCGATGAAGATGATGAGGACCCACTTCATGAAGCCATCATAGCTCAAAGAACAAGGCTGAGCGAGGAGGAGGTGTCCAACCTGTGGGACATAATTCCGCCATGTGCTGACTTTGTCGGGGTACCATTCGTGACTCGCCTGACAAAAACCATGGTTGATCAACATTATATGGTATGTTATACTTACAAATGCAAATTATCCAATGAAATACTTAGTGTACAGTCCAATGATATGGTATGTTGTGTGGAATCTAGTCGATGATATGTTTTAGTGTAGAGTTTGATCACATGCTTATTAGTGTAGAATCTAAGGAAACTATTAATAGTGTCGATAATCCATATGTACTTATTTGCGAGGCTATTTATTAATTGATATGTTTTTCTTATTCAGAAATTGGTAAAGAGCATATCTGTGAGTTATGGTATCGAGCCTGATGAAGAAGGCTCAGCTGGACTACGCCTTACTGCAAGGGGCTCTGAGGGAGTCCTGGATTAGGGGGTGTTCGGGTAGCTGGACTATACCTTCAGCCGGACTCCTGGACTATGAAGATACAAGATTGAAGACTTCGTCCCGTGTCCAGATGGGACTTTCCTTGGCGTGGAAGGCAAGCTTGGCGATGCGATATTCAAGATCTCCTACCATTGTAACCGACTCTGTGTAACCCTAACCCTATCCGGTGTCTATATAAACCGGAGGGTTGTAGTCCGTAGGCAATCAACTCCATACACAACAATCATACCATAGGCTAGCTTCTAGGGTTTAGCCTCCTTGATCTCGTGGTAGAAATACTCTTGTACTACCCATATCATAAATATTAATCAAGCAGGAGTAGGGTATTACCTCCATCGAGAGGGCCCGAACCTGTGTAAAACAAAGTGTCCCCTGTCTCCTGTTACCATCCGGCCTAGACGCACAGTTCGGGACACCCTACCTGAGATCCGCCGGTTTTGACACCGACATTGGTGCTTTCATTGAGAGGTCCTCTGTGTCGTCGCCTTTAGGCCCGATGGCTCCTTCGATCATCAACAACGATACGGTCCAAGGGGAGACTTTTCTCCCCGGACAGATCTTCGTCTTCGGCGGCATCGCTCTGCGGGCCAATTCGCTCGGCCACCTAGAGCAGATCGAAAGCTACGCCCCTGACCATCAAGTCAGGTTTGGAAGCCTAAACTATGTGGCTGACATCCGCGGAGACTTGATCTTCGACAGATTCGAGCCACAACCAAGCGCGCCGCACTGTCTCGATGGGCATGATATAGCTCTGCCACCGAACAGCGCCTTGGAGGCCGCACACGCATCGACTTCGACCATTGATTCGGAGCCTACTGCGCCGACCGAGGATCAGCGGTTGGAGGTTGCCTCAGGGGCTGCGATTTTAGAGGCGATCGAGCCGAACTCCAGCCCTGCACTCCGCACGGCCCGTGACTCCGAGGAGCCGGATTCCGCGCCCCTGCCGATCGAATCCGATTGGGCGCCGATCATGGAGTTCACCGCCGCGGACATCCTTCAGCACTCGCCCTTTGGCGATATCCTGAACTCTCTCAAGTCTCTCTCCTTATCAGAAGAGCCCTGGCCGAACTACGGTCAGCGAGGATGGGATACGGACGATGAAGAAATTCAAAGCCCACCCACCACCCACTTGGTAGCCACTGTCGACAATTTAAACGACGTGCTCAACTTCAACTCCGGAGACATCGACAGCATGGATGACGATGCAGGAGATACCGACGAACCAACGCCCATAGGGCATTGGACAGCCACCTCATCTCACGATGTGTACATGGTGGATACCCCTAAAGGAAGCGACAATGAGGAAAAAGGGGATAGAAGGGGAGATCGACCCCCCGAAAAGCAATCAAAGCATTGGCGTAAACGCCAACCCAAGCCCCGCCTCAACAAAAACCCAGCCATAGAGCAGGACGAGCCGGTAGACGACGAGCAGGCCCTAGAGCAACCGTCCAAACAAGGCAACACGGATAGAGAAACCGAACATCCCTCCTCCGGCGAAAACGGCATTCCGGACGACCTCACACTGAATAAACCTATGAAGCAGAAGAATCTCCACGAAAGGCTCGTTGCAACTGCACGCAGCCTAAAGAAGCAGAAGCAGAAGCTAAAAACAGCGGAAGACGCACTCCGGATTAGATGGAGCAAAGTAATCAATACCACAGATAAGTACGGCGATAGTCGCCGCACTAAAAGCTATCCGAAAAGAATGCTACACCTGAATTCGATGAAGAGGCCCTAGAGCCCTCGCATTCAAAAAATGAAAAAGCCACACGGTCGGATAAACGACCCCATAAAGCGGCAAGCGACGCCGCACCTAAATCGGCATGCGACCCACTTAAGGATTCGCATCATGGCCCAGTCAGGTCCATTTATGGGCCAAGAAAGCAAGCTCTCGTAAGCAATGCTATGAAGCCATCGTCGGAATCCGGCACACCCAAATACAGGGGCGCCGCACACCCCTTATGTTTCACCGATGAGGTCCTGGACTATGAATTCCCAGAGGGATTCAAACCCGTAAACATAGAGGCATATGATGGAACAACAGACCCTGGAGTCTGGATCGAGGATTATATCCTCCACATACACATGGCTAGAGGAGATGATCTCCACACCATAAAATATCTACCCCTTAAGCTTAAAGGGCCAGCCCAGCATTGGCTTAAAAGCCTTCCAGAAAACACAATTGGAAGCTGGGAAGAGCTCGAGGCCTCATGACCCGGTTTTGTGCAGGGGAGGACAGCTGGTTGGCAAGGTGCAGCCCCAGCAACCCAAGTACATCTGAAACCAGGGATGGAAACAGAAAACCAGACGCAACAAGGACCGTCGCTGGACTAACGACAAAAGTCTGAAGAGCACGACAGTCAATGCCGGATTCAAAGGCTCACGACAAATTCAGGAAAAATCGCCCCCCACGATAACAGGGACGATCCATCCAACCTAAATAAAATCCTGGATGGGATATGTCAGATACACAGTACTCCCGGGAAGCCTGCTAACCGTACCCACAGAGACTGTTGGGTTTTCAAACAATCCGGCAGACTCAATGCCGAACACAAGGGGCTCGACACACCAAGCGAAGACGAGGACGAACCCCAAAAGCAGAGCACCAGGAAACAAAAGAACTTCCCACAGGAAGTAAAAACAGTGAACTCACTTCACATAACAAAATGTGCGGCGCCCGTAAAGGTACGCACCACACGACCCATCCGCAAAGGGTCCTGCCACTGGTTGTCAAAACCGATCATCTTCGATCATCTTCGATCAGCTAGATTATTCTATGAATATCAAGAATGTAGGCTGGACTGCCTTGATACTCGATCGAATAATTGGCGGACTCAAGTTTTCAAATGTCCTTATGGACGGCGGCAGTGGACTAAACCTGATATATCAGGATACAATCCAGCACATGGGGATAAACCCAGCAAGAATCCACCGCATCGAAACCTCCTTTCAAGGGGTAATACCTGGTCCGGACACCCATTGTACGGGTTTTCTCCGGCTCACAGTCACATTCGGCTCTGCCGATAACCTCCACCGTGAAAAGCTGACCTTCCATATCGTCTCGTTCTCAAGTCGCTATCAAGCACTACTGGGACACGAAGCTTTCGCTCGCTTTAACGCAATCCCGCATTACACATATCTTACGCTCAAGATGCCCGGTCCACGAGGCATCATCTCTTTGAAGGGGAAGCACTAAAGTGCGCCTCCCCAAGCGGAGGACTGTGCGGCCGCTTTGACAGCCCCACAGCAAAATGGCCTCACTGGCCAATAAACTTCAAAATAGGTCATTCAAGACCACGAACGCGGATAGACGAGTTCGGTGCAAAATCATCATTGATGCAGACCTAGAAGCCATATACCCCCGCACTAGGGGCTCCACGCATATACAATAAGAGACAATAAAGCTCAAAGTTATATATCTTACTTTATACTTTTCTTATTTTAAACTTTTTTGGCACGACCCGTTTTAAACTCAGTTCCTCTCTTTTACAGATGAACGTCGTGCGGTGCCCGTACAGGATACGGCACAACGGAGACACAGGCGCAGACGTGCAGTGGGGACCCGTCCTAAAGGATTCTTTTTAGATTAAGACCCTGCGTAAACCTTTTTTACTGTCTCTCGTTGCTACACATCCCCTGGTTTTTTCTTTCTAGTATAACCAAGGAGGAGGCTGGCGTCTTGCATGTGGCCACATCAGAATTTTTGCACATACCTGGACACTAGGGGCTTTTTTAATAAAGAGTGTTGTTTCACCCGCACTCATAAAGACCGAACACCTTAGGGAGTGTTCGGCGTCGCGAGTTTTGGCATTATATGCATCAACTCCGAATCATGTCTTTGGTCAAATGTTGGGTTGCCCGGCTCCTGAGTTTGGCTACCTTACGTTCCGCTCTATCGGCTAAGGTAGCACCAGGAGAACTACTGCGATTGTGCCCCCGGTTCGGCCAGGGCGAGCACCTCAGTAGAGAAAGCCGAAAAATGATTGTCATGATGTAGCGTGAGACTGGTCAGCCACTCGATGACATATTGGAATCTATCAGATTCCTCCGCTTTAACGAAGGGCCGCTTCCCGGTCAGGCACATACGCGCCCCGAATTCGGACAAGCGCAGTTGCCACCAAGGAGCTACCTAAAGAGTCTCATTGTCAAACACATATGGCTAAGTGAAAGTGTTAAAGCATTATAGTCCGGTTGCCTGGCCCGCTGCGCTATCACCTCCTTTGTAGGACCAAGACGTTGGGTTAAGTGTGAAAATGCGTCTTCTGCGAGCACCCCTGCAATATGTGCGTGGGGGCTGAAGCCAACGACTGCCATCTTTCAGATTCTATATATATATATATATATATATATATATATATATATTATATATATTAAAACGGCAGCATAGAAGGTGTTCCCAATACTTGGAGGCACAAGTATAAAAAAGGCCACTACAGGTAATCAAAATATTATTTTATAATTACATATGCTATCATAACATAGCATCTTTCGAGCACTGCGTCTCTATTACACGAGCGCCTTCAAGAACTTCCTGAAAATAGTGCTCGGATGGTACTCGGCTTTTGTCCGAATCTCGGGACGCAACAACGGTGGTCTCCATCTCTGCCCTGTATGTCTTAACACGGGCAAGAGCCATCCTAGCGCCCTCTATGCATGCTGACCTCTTCATTGCATCTATACGCGGCACTGTGTCAAGGAATTGTTGCGCCAAGCTGAAATAACTCTTCGGCTCCGATCTCCCCGGCCACAGATGATCCATGACGTACTTCATGGCGAGTTCGGACAACCTATTCAGTTTGGCCCATTGAGCCAAACAATCATCCACTGCCAGTGGACGCTCTGGATTATGAAACTGCGACCAGAAAAGCTTTTACACTTCGCAATCTTTGTGATCTCAAAATTGTTCGGTCGCATCAGCGGCACTCGTTGCCAAGTCCAGATAGGTGTCCTTCACACTCCACATCCGGTCCAACGGAGCAAACTTAGGATCACAAAACTTCCTCCATAGCATAAAGGGCTTTCCGGCTGCAATCTGTTCGGCCTGACGCAGCTCCTCTTTCGCAGCTCTCATCGCAGAGTGAGCGTCCTTGGCATCGGCAACGGCCTTATCTAAATCCGTCTGTCTCGCCTGGTCTTCTTTCTCAACAAGTTTGCAATGGTCTGCAGCGCTCTTTAACTTCTCGGCCATCTCTTCTTTGCTTCCGCAGTGAGCAGCCTGTTCGGCTCTCAGCTCTTCAAGGGCCTTCTCGGCAGCCGCATCGTTTTTTCTGGCTTGCTCCTTAGCTCGGGCAAGTTCTGCCCTAAGATTCTCCACAGCGGCCGTACCATCTGCGTCAAGCACACACATTGTAAGACACTGGCATGAAGCTCCTCTTACCTGATGCCGCCCGAAGAATTACATACCTTGAGCCTCATCAAGCCGCTTGTTGACAAGCGCGATGTCGGCATCTGCCACGTCCAGTTGCCGCTTTAATTCGGCCACATCATCAGTTCGGCTCGATTCCGGACACCTCGCCACCTACATTCAAAGGCAACATCTTAGACATGGGATTATGATCCTCTGCGTGCCATCATTTCTTGACAACGCGCAGAGTCTCGGGGGCTACTATCTACACAGGGTGCACCTTACTTATGCGCAACTAACAAAAGTGTACATTATCTAACGTACCTCAAAACCCGTCAGTAAACTTTTGACGGCCTCATGCAATCCGCTTTCTGCGGATGAAATCCTTTCAATCACCGTGCCCATCAATGCACGGTGCTCCTCTGAGATAGAAGCTCACCCCAGCAGAATCTTCAGCTCCTCTGGCCGAGCACCAGACAGTGCCGGACTTGTCCTATGGCCTCTTTCGAAGGCCGGACGCGGAGAGCCTTGGGGGCCACATAGTCTTCCGCCCCTGCCAGATTCGGAGAAACCCTCTGCGACGACACCTCAGGGTCACCCGCCTCGCTAGGCGGTACGGCAGGGGGAGGCGCCCCGCTCTCCATCATCTCCGAAAGAAGATCCCCCGAAGACGAGCTTTGCTGAGAAGGGCTGAGGTCCGAGCTATAAGGTAAAATTTCGGTTAGTCTTCTCAGATTTAAATCAAGGATTTCACTCATCCCTCAAAAGGAAAACCTCTCTCTACTTACGGCTCGCTGGAGGGCTGATCCCCTTGGGGGCATAGTCCGGCCGAGGGACTCCCCGGCGTCAGACCCTCTGACGAGGATTTTCTCCCCCGTTTCGAGGCCATGGTCTCCGGGTCATCAGAGGCGGCTCTCTTCTTCCCCTTAGGAGAGGAATTGTCGGTTCCTCCCTTCGGAGCAGCCTCCTTCAAGGAGGCCATAGCTTCCTTGTCCTCCCCCTCCAAAGGCATTTTTTTCTAGCATCCTGACCAGCACGGGATCCGGCCTGGTTTCAGGAAGGGGAGCCGGACACCTGATCAGCTTTGCTGTCGCTATCCACTCCTATTTAAAAGGACGACTCTTTTAGGGGCAAGTTTATGACAATTATACAGATAGAAGGTCCGGGCACAAGGTTGCTTACTTGAGTATCCGGGCGATTGCAGCTTAGGCCTGCGTCCTCAGTTAAATCCGGACACATCTCTTGTGATCCGAAGAACAGTCTATACATCTCCACGGGCGTTGCGCCCATAAAATGCTGTAGAACTCGTGGTCCCTCTGGATTAAACTCCCACAGACGAAGGGAGCGACGCTTGCCGGGCAATGTTTGGCGAATCAGCATGACATGCGTCACCTTGGCCAGGTTGAGGTCTCCTTTTAAGAGATCCCTAATGTGGCCCTGCAACAAGGCATGTCTTTGGATAAACCCCAATTTAATCCTTTGTTGACCCATGACGCTAGCCGTGATGGGGGACCCGAGCGAAAGGCAGGAGGCGCCACCCACTTGGCACTCCTCGGAGTAGTGATATAGAACCACTCTCGTTGCCACAAGCCGAGCTCCTCTTGAAAAGATCCCTCGGGCCATGGAGCATCGGCATTCTTACTGATGACAGCACCTCCGCACTCTGCGTGCCGTCCCTCGATCATCTTCGGCTCCACTCCAAAAGTCTTGATCCATAAACCGAAGTGAGGAGTAACACGGAGGAACGCTTCGCACACAACGATGAATGAGGAAATGTGGAGGATGGACTCCAGAGCTAAGTCATGAAATTCCAGCCCGTAATAGAACAGCAGCCCCCTCACGAAGGGATCCATCAGGAAGCCTAACCCCCGAAGGAAGTGAGACATGAACACTACGCTCTCACCGGGCCGGGGATCGGGAATAGCCTGCCCTTGAGCAGGCAACCTATGCGGAATTTTGGCGGTCAAGAACTTAGCCTCTCTCAACATTAGCACATCCTCCTCCGTGACGGAGGAGGGAATCCATCGGCCTTGAAGGTCGGAACCGAACATTGTCGAAGGTCCAAAGCGCCTGGAATCTGAAGCCTAGGGTGTTGGAACTCGAGGCGACGGGCGAACTCATTTGAGATTGGAAAAGGGGGTAAGGCCTTGGTCTCTTTATAAGAGGTTGAATACCAGGAGCCCTCTCCGTAACCGTTTGGGACTCGCCTTTAATCGAGAAAACATACTAACGGGCACGATTGGGTTACCCACGTCCGTATTGATGAGAATCCCGTAAAAAGGGCACACGATCTCTGCTTTGACAAGGCGTGCCAAGGAAACCGCCTCGCCAAACATGCTGAGGTGGAAAAGTAAAAACGATTCGAGTAAAGGACTTGGCCGTAGTGTGATAGCGCACTGCGGAATACGTCAGCAGATTTGATTTGTGTTAATATTATTCTCTCTATGGCAATATGTGGAAACTTATTTTGCAGAACCGGACACTATTCTTGGTGTTTACTAATATTCTATGAAGGACTTGGAGGAGGAACACGCCTTGCAATGCCGAAGACAATTTGCGCGCCGGACTCGTCGTCATTGAAGCCTGGTTCAGGGGCTACTGAGGGAGTCCTGGATTAGGGGGTGTTCGGGTAGCCGGACTATACCTTCAGCCGGACTCCTGGACTATGAAGATACAAGATTGAAGACTTCGTCCCGTGTCCGGATGGGACTTTCCTTGGCGTGGAAGGCAAGCCTGGCGATGCGATATTCAAGATCTCCTACCATTGTAACCGACTCTGTGTAACCCTAACCCTATCCGGTGTCTATATAAACCGGAGGGTTGTAGTCCGTAGGCAATCAACTCCATACACAACAATCATACCATAGGCTAGCTTCTAGGGTTTAGCCTCCTTGATCTCATGGTAGATCTACTCTTGTACTACCCATATCATCAATATTAATCAAGTAGGAGTAGGGTATTACCTCCATCGAGAGGGCCCGAACCTGGGTAAAACAAAGTGTCCCCTGTCTCATGTTACCATCCGGCCTAGACGCACAGTTTGGGACCCCCTACCCGAGAGACCGACAGGCTCCGTCACAACCTGTACTTACCGCGTGGGACAGGCCATCCTAATAGTTGGGTGGAAGAAATTCCTCGATGGCAAGAATCTTCGTGTTGGACAGGCCATCCTAATTACTATAAGGAACACCAACCGCCCAGGCTTGAGGATGATGATTGTCTTCGATATCATCTAGAACTACATATGTGTGTGTGGCTATATCATGTAGAACTACATATTTGTGTGTGGCTATATCATCTAGAACTACATATGATGATTGTCGTCGATATCATCTAGAACTACTATGCATGAAATTGTTATCTAGTACTCCCTTCATTCCAATTTACTCGTCGTGGTTTGAACTAAAACCACGACGAGTAATTTGGAACGAAGGGAGTACTACTCAGTAATAGTTTATGAATTTGATATCTAGTAGCATCTAGTATCTAAAAGGGAAATGATGAAAGATATAGCAGTAGCGAGGGACTGTGAAATCGCTACAGCTAAGTAATAGTAGCGCGTTCAGAAAAAGCGCTGTTGATATCGTCACCAGTAGTAGCGCGGGTACTGACCGCGCTACTACTACAAGTTAGCTGTAGCGCCTTATTAGTAGCGCGGCCACCCACGCTGCTGCTAGACTCAAAACACGCGCTACTACTAGGGTTTTCCCTAGTAGTGTTGGCAGTTAAAGTTTGAGATTCGACGGTGTCGTAGATCTGTTTGGTCATCAGGTGTTACAATCCACACCCATTAATAGCTAGAATAGTGTGTTAGCCTCAGGCTAGAGAAGAAACGGGGAACAAACTGATGAAAGAATGATCATACCGAGGGAATTCGCTCAGAACTAACAAGAATGATAACGTGCTCCAACTGGAGCGGTTTAGGAACTGCTGGAAGGCTCTAGGGGAATAAATATGGAATGACTTCTAATTTTTAGGTCCGTATGATTTCAAATACATGCACACAAACCCCGAGAAAGCATTCCTGGAAATCACGGCCCAAAAAAAGGATGCTTAATAATTCTAAAATGGACTATAGAATGAAAAACAATAGTTTGGCAGTTAAAGTTCGAGATTTGACGGTGCCGTAGATCCGTTTGGTCATCAGGTGTTATGAGCCACACCCATGTCTAGCTAGAATAGTGTGTCAGGCTCAAGCTAGAGAAGAAACGGGGAACAAACTGATGAAAGAATTATCACACTGAGGGAATTCACTCAGAACTAACAAGAATGATAACATGCTCCGACCGGAGTGGTTTAGGAACTACTGGAAGGCTCTAGGGGAATAAAGATGGAATGACTTCTAATTTTTAGGTCCATTTGATTTGAAATACGTGCACACAAACCCCGCGAAAGCGTTCCTGGAAATCTCGGCGCAAAAAAGGACGTTTAGTAATTCTAAAAGGGACTACAGGATGAAAAACAATAGTTTTGGCAGTTAAAGTTTGAGATTCGACGGTATCCGTTTGGTCATCAGGTGTTACGAGCCACACCCATGTCTAGCTAGAATAGTGTGCTAGTCTCAGACTAGTGAAGAAACGTTGAACAAACTGATGAAAGATTGATCATACCAAGGGAATTCACTCAGATCTAACAAGAACGATAACTTGCTCCGACTGGAGCTGTTTAGGAACTGCTGGAAGGCTCTAGGGGAATAAAGATGGAATGACTTCTAATTTTTAAGTCCGTATGATTTGAAATACTTGCACGCAAACCGCGCGAATGCGTTCCTGGAAATCACGGCCCAAAAAAGGACGTTTAGTAATTCTAAAAGGGACTATATAATGAAAAACAATAGTTTTGGCAGTTAAAGCTTGAGATTCGATGGTGCCGTTGATCCATTTGGTCATCAGGTGTTACGAGCCACACCCATGTCTAGCTAGAGTAGTGTGCTGGGCTCAGACTAGAGAAGAAACGGGGAACAAACTGATGAAAGAATGATCATACCGAGGGAATTCACTCAGAACTAACAAGAATGATAACATGCTCCGACTGGAGCGGTTTAGGAACTGCTGGAAGGCTCTAGGGGAATAAAGATGGAATGACTTCTAATTTTTAGGTCCGTATGATTTGAAATACGTGTAAACAAACCGCGCGAAAGCGTTCCTGGAAATCTCAGCCCAAAAAGGACGTTTAGTAATTCTAAAAGGGACTACAGGATGAATAACAATAGTTTTGGCAGTTCTAGTTTGAGATTCGATGGTGCCGTAGATCCGTTTGGTCATCAGGTGTTATGAGCCACACCCATGTCTAGCTAGAATAGTGTGTCAGGCTCGGGCTAGAGAAGAAACAGGGAACAAACTGAGGAAAGAATTATCACACTGAGGGAATTCACTTAGAACTAACAAGAATGATAACATGCTCCGACCGGAGCGGTTTAGGAACTGCTGGAAAGCTCTAGGGGAATAAAGATGGAATGACTTCTAATTTTTAGGTCCGTTTGATTTGAAATACGTGCACACAAACCCCGCAAAAGCGTTCCTGGAAATCTCGGCCCAAAAAAGGACATTTAGTAATTCTAAAAGGGACTACAGGATGGAAAACAATAGTTTTGGCAGTTAAAGTTTGAGATTCGATGGTGCTGTTGATCCTTTTCGTCATCAGGTGTTATGAGCCACACCCATGTCTAGCTAGAGTAGTGTGCTGGGCTCAGACTAGAGAAGAAACGGGGAACAAACTGATGAAAGAATGATCATACCGAGGGAATTCACTCAGAACTAACAAGAATGATAACGTGCTCCGACTGGAGCTGTTTAGAAACTGCCGGAAGGCTCTAGGGGAATAAAGATGGAATGACTTCTAATTTTTAGGTCCGTATGATTTGAAATACGTGTACACAAACCGCGCGAAAGCGTTCCTGGAAATCTCAGCCCAATAAAGGACGTTTAGTAATTCTAAAAGGGACTACAGGATGAAAAACAATAGTTTTGGCAGTTCTAGTCTGAGATTCGATGGTGCCGTAGATCCGTTTGGTCATCAGGTGTTATGAGCCACACCCATGTCTAGCTAGAATAGTGTGTCAGGCTCAGGCTAGAGAAGAAACGGGGAACATACTAAAGGAAGAATGATCATACCGAGGGAATTCACTCAGAACTAACAAGAATGATAACGTGCTCCGACAGGAGCGGTTTAGGAACTGCTGGAAGGCTCTAGGGGAATAAAGATGGAATGACTTCTAATTTTTAGTTCCGTATGATTTGACATACTTGCACACAAACCGCGCGAAAGCGTTTCTGGAAATCTCGGCCCAAAAAAGGACGTTTAGTAGTTCTAAAAGGGACTATAGAATGAAAAACAATAGTTTGGCAGTTAAAGTTCGAGATTCGACGGTGCCGTAGATCCGTTTGGTCATCAGGTGTTATGAGCCACACCCATGTATAGCTAGAATAGTGTGTTAGGCTAAGGCTAGAGAAGAAACGGGGAACAAGCTGATGAAAGAATGATCAAACCGAGGGAATTCACTCAGAAATAACAAGAATGATAACGTGCTCCAACTTGAGCGGTTTAGGAACTGCTGGAAGGCTCTAGGGGAATAAATATGGAATGAATTCTAATTTTTAGGTCCGTATGATTTGAAAGACTTGCACACAAACCGCACGAAAGCGTTCCTGGAAATCTCAGCCTAAAAAAGGACGTTTAGTAATTCTAAAAGGGACTATAGGATGAAAAACAATAGTTTTGGCAGTTCTAGTCTGAGATTCGATGGTGCCGTAGATCCGTTTGGTCATCAGGTGTTATGAGGCACACCCATGTCTAGCTAGAATAGTGTGTCAGGCTCAGGCTAGAGAAGAAACGGGGAACAAACTGATGAAAGAATGATCATACCGAGGGAATTCACTCAGAACTATCAAGAATGATAACGTGCTCCAACAGGAGCGGTTTAGGAACTGCTGGAAGGCTCTAGGGGAATAAAGATGGAATGACTACTAATTTTTAGTTCCGTATGATTTGACATACTTGCACACAAACCGCGCGAAAGCGTTTCTGGAAATCTCGGCCCAAAAAAGGACGTTTAGTAGTTCTAAAAGGGACTATAGAATGAAAAACAATAGTTTGGCAGTTAAAGTTCGAGATTCGACGGTGCCGTAGATCCGTTTCGTCATCAGGTGTTATGAGCCACACCCATGTCTAGCTAGAATAGTGTGTCAGGCTCAGGCTAGAGAAGAAACAGGGAACAAACTAATGAAAGAATTATCACACCGAGGGAATTCACTCAGAACTAACAAGAATGATAACATGCTCCGACCGGAGCGGTTTAGGAACTACTGGAAGGACCTAGGGGAATAAAGATGGAATGACTTCTAATTTTTAGGTCTGTTTGATTTGAACTACGTGCACACAAACCCCGCGAAAGCATTCCTGGAAATCTCGTCCCAAAAAAGGACGTTTAGTAATTCTAAAAGGGACTACAGGATGAAAAACAATAGTTTTGGCAGTTAAAGTTTGAGATTCGACGGTGCCGTAGATCCGTTTGGTCATCAGGTGTTACGAGCCACACCCATGTCTAGCTAGAATAGTGTGCTAGTCTCAGACTAGTGAAGAAACGGGGAACAAACTGATGAAATAATGATCATACCGAGGGAATTCACTCAGAACTAACAAGAATGATAACGTGCTCCGACTGGAGCTGTTTAGGAACTGCTGGAAGGCTCTAGGGGAATAAAGATGGAATGACTTCTAATTTTTAAGTCCGTATGATTTGAAATACTTGCATGCAAACCGCGCGAATTCGTTCCTGGAAATCACGGCCCAAAAAAGGACGTTTAGTAATTCTAAAAGGGACTACAGAATGAAAAACAATAGTTTTGCAGTTAAAGCTTGAGATTCGATGGTGCCGTAGATCCGTTTGGTCATCAGGTGTTACGAGCCACACCCATGTCTAGCTAGAGTAGTGTGCTGGGCTCAGCCTAGAGAAGAAACGGGGAACAAACTGATGAAAGAATGATCATACCGAGGGAATTCACTCAGAACTAACAAGAATGATAACATGCTCTGACTGGAGCGGTTTAGGAACTGCTGGAAGGCTCTAGGGGAATAAAGATGGAATGACTTCTAATTTTTATGTCCGTATGATTTGAAATACATGTACACAAACCGCGCAAAAGCGTTCCTGGAAATCTCAGCCCAATAAAGGACGTTTAGTATTTCTAAAAGGGACTACAGGATGAAAAACAATAGTTTTGGCAGTTCTAGTTTGAGATTCGATGGTGCCGTAGAGCCGTTTGGTCATCAGGTGTTATGAGCCACACCCATGTCTAGCTAGAATAGTGTGCTAGGCTCAGGTTAGAGAAGAAAGTGGGAACAAACTGATGAAAGAATTATCATACCGAGGGAATTCACTCAGAACTAACAAGAATGATAACGTGCTCCGACAGGAGCGGTTTAGGAACTGCTGGAAGGCTCTAGGGGAATAAAGATGGAATGACTTCTAATTTTTAGTTCCGTATGATTTGACATACTTGCACACAAACCGCGCGAAAGCGTTTCTGGAAATCTCGGCCCAAAAAAGGACGTTTAGTAATTCTAAAAGGGACTATAGAATGAAAAACAATAGTTTGGCAGTTAAAGTTCGAGATTCGACGGTGCCGTAGATCCGTTTGGTCATCAGGTGTTATGAGCCACACCCATGTCTAGCTAGAATAGTGTGTCAGGCTCCGGCTAGAGAAGAAACGGGGAACAAACTGATGAAAGAATTATCACACCGAGGGAATTCACTCAGAACTAACAAGAATGATAACATGCTCCGACCGGAGTGGTTTAGGAACTGCTGGAAGGACCTAGGGGAATAAAGATGGAATGACTTCTAATTTTTAGGTCCGTTTTGAAATACATGCACACAAACCCCGCGAAAGCATTCCTGGAAATCTCGGCCCAAAAAAGGACGTTTAGTAATTCTAAATGGGACTACAGGATGAAAAACAATAGTTTTGGCAGTTAAAGTTTGAGATTCGACGGTGCCGTAGATCCGTTTGGTCATCAGGTGTTACGAGCCACACCCATGTCTAGCTAGAATAGTGTGCTAGTCTCAGACTAGTGAAGAAACGGGGAACAAACTGATGAAAGTATGATCATACCGAGGGAATTCACTCAGAACTAACAAGAACGATAACGTGCTCCGACTGGAGCTGTTTAGGAACTGCTGGAAGGCTCTAGGGGAATAAAGATGGAATGACTTCTAATTTTTAAGTCCGTATGATTTGAAATACTTGCACGCAAACCGCGCAAATGCGTTCCTGGAAATCACGGCCCAAAAAAGGACGTTTAGTAATTCTAAAAGGGACTACAGAAGGAAAAACAATAGTTTTGGCAGTTAAAGCTTGAGATCCGATGGTGCTGTTGATCCTTTTGGTCATCAGGTGTTACGAGCCACACCCATGTCTAGCTAGAGTAGTGTGCTGGGCTCAGACTAGAGAAGAAACGGGGAACAAACTGATGAAAGAATGATCATACCGAGGGAATTCACTCAGAACTAACAAGAATGATAACGTGCTCCGACTGGAGCTGTTTAGGAACTGCCGGAAGGATCTAGGGGAATAAAGATGGAATGACTTCTAATTTTTAGGTCCGTATGATTTGAAATACGTGTACACAAACCGCGCGAAAGCGTTCCTGGAAATCTCAGCTCAATAAAGGACGTTTAGTAATTCTAAAAGGGACTACAGGATGAAAAACAATACTTTTGGCAGTTCTAGTCTGAGATTCGATGGTGCCGTAGATCCGTTTGGTCATCAGGTGTTATGAGCCACACCCATGTCTAGCTAGAATAGTGTGTCAGGCTCAGGCTAGAGAAGAAACAGGGAACAAACTAATGAAAGAATGATCATACCGAGGGAATTCACTCAGAAGTAACAAGAATGATAACGTGCTCCGACAGGACCGGTTTAGGAACTGCTGGAAGGCTCTAGGGGAATAAAGATGGAATGACTTCTAATTTTTAGTTCCGTATGATTTGACATACTTGCACACAAACCGCGCGAAAGCGTTTCTGGAAATCTCGGCCCAAAAAAGGACGTTTAGTAGTTCTAAATGGGACTATAGAATGAAAAACAATAGTTTGGCAATTAAAGTTCGAGATTCGATGGTGCCGTAGATCCGTTTGGTCATCAGGTGTTATGAGCCACACCCATGTCTAGCTAGAATAGTGTGTCAGGCTCAGGCTAGAGAACAAACGGGGAACAAACTGATGAAAGAATTATCACACCGAGGGAATTCACTCAGAACTAACAAGAATGATAACATGCTCCGACCGGAGCGGTTTAGGAACTACTGGAAGGACCTAGGGGAATAAAGATGGAATGACTTCTAATTTTTAGGTCTGTTTGATTTGAAATACGTGCACACAAACCCTGCGAAAGCATTCCTGGAAATCTCGGCCCAAAAAAGGACGTTTAGTAATTCTAAAAGGGACTACAGGATGAAAAACAATAGTTTTGGCAGTTAAAGTTTGAGATTCGACGGTGCCGTAGATCCGTTTGGTCATCAGGTGTTACGAGCCACACCCATGTCTAGCTAGAATAGTGTGCTAGTCTCAGACTAGTGAAGAAACAGGGAACAAACTGATGAAATAATGATCATACCGAGGGAATTCACTCAGAACTAACAAGAATGATAACGTGCTCCGACTGGAGCTGTTTAGGAACTGTTGGAAGGTTCTAGGGGAATAAAGATGGAATAACTTCTAATTCTTAAGTCCGTATGATTTGAAATACTTGCACGCAAACCGCGCGAATGCGTTCCTGGAAATCACGACCCAAAAAAGGACGTTTAGTAATTCTAAAAGGGACTACAGAATGAAAAACAATAGTTTTGGCAGTTAAAGCTTGAGATTCGATGGTGCCGTAGATCCGTTTGGTCATCAGGTGTTCCGAGCCACACCCATGTCTAGCTAGAGTAGTGTGCTGGGCTCAGCCTAGAGAAGAAACGGGGAACAAACTGATGAAAGAATGATCATACCGAGGGAATTCACTCAGAACTAACAAGAATCATAACATGCTCTGACTGGAGCGGTTTAGGAACTGCTAGAAGGCTCTAGGGGAATAAAGATGGAATGACTTCTAATTTTTAGGTCCGTATGATTTGAAATACATGTACACAAACCGCGCGAAAGCGTTCCTAGAAATCTCAGCCCAATAAAGGACGTTTAGTAATTCTAAATGGGACTACAGGATGAAAAACAATAGTTTTGGCAGTTCTAGTTTGAGATTCGATGGTGCGGTAGAGCCGTTTGGTCATCAGGTGTTATGAGCCACACCCATGTCTAGCTAGAATAGTGTGTCAGGCTCAGGCTAGAGAAGAAACGGGGAACAAACTGATGAAGGAATTATCATACCGAGGGAATTCACTCAGAACTAACAAGAGTGATAACGTGCTCCGACAGGAGCGGTTTAGGAACTGCTGGAAGGCTCTAGGGGAATAAAGATGGAATGACTTCTAATTTTTAGTTCCGTATGATTTGACATACTTGCACACAAAACGTGCGAAAGCGTTTCTGGAAATCTCGGCCCAAAAAAGGACCTTTAGTAATTCTAAAAGGGACTATAGAATGAAAAACAATAGTTTGGCAGTTAAAGTTCGAGATTCGACGGTGTCGTAGATCCGTTGGGTCATCAGGTGTTATGAGCCACACCCATGTCTAGCTAGAATAGTGTGTCTGGCTCAGGCTAGAGAAAAACGGGGAACAAACTTGCCGGGGTACTGATCCACGGGCACCTATGGGACCGGCGGACCGGGTCCCTTTCGGTTCGGCGGGGGCGGAGATCGTGCAAAGAGCGGATCGAGGCGATGCACGCGAGCGATTTACCCAGGTTTGGGCCGCACGGATGCATAAAACCCTACTCTTGCTTTGTGGTTTGTATTGATTTCTTGCTCGGGAGCGCGGAGTGCTACAGTACACTTTAGCAGCTAGCAAGACCGAGCGTGAGTGTTCGAACTGGCTAACCCCTCTCTACGTTACACATGGGCCTCCTTTTATATGCTCAAGGGGTTACCGACAGGTGGCAACGGAGGTAAAGGGAAAAAATGGAAAGGTGCTGTGGTAGGCACAGCTACCTGCTACAGTGTATCATACCTAACCCTGACGGCAGGGGACAAGGGACTTAAATGCCCGTCTATGTCGCCTAAACAGTGCGAAAAGGGACCGCCAGGGACGCCACCGTTCGCCACGATGGCGATCTTGTCAGCGCCGCTTGCGACCGCACGCCGCTGGCTGCACAGCCTCCCGCCACGTACGCCTGGAAGGGCCCCAGAGCGACACGTTGGTGGATGCGCTGGAGCGCGGGCCCAGGGAGGTGGCTTGCCGCGGCAAGCGCCTTGCCGCTGTCGTTGTCTTGACGCGTCCGGGAGCTTGTCGCTCACCGGGCCTTGCCGGGGCGTGTGGTGCGCCGCGGCAAGTTCCTTGCAATGCCTTGGGTGGCCTTCCCGGCAAGCTCCTCTTGCCGGGGTCTTCTCTTCTTGGCTTGGACACTTTGTTCTTGAATGGCTCCAAAGGAACCACGGAGGACCTTGGCGGTCACCCGGCAAGCCTTGCCGCGGGATACTGCGACTGCCCATGCACAAGTTCGGGATACTAGGGTACCCCTACTCTAGTACACCGACAGGAGCCCCCGGGCCTGGGCCATACACGGTGCCGAGCGCTGTTGGGCCAGGCCCAAAACAGGGCACGGGCACGCGCGGCCTAGGTTACGCCGTATCTTACTCCGTATCCACCGCGCCCTCCCCGAACGGCACGCTTTGAATGCGGCGTCATGGGCGAGATCGTGGGTGGTTATTTTATTCGGAAATGCGGAACGTCCGGCCCCTCCCTCTTTATAAACAGGGGAAACGGGGGCAGTTCGCACATTCGCCCGTTGCTGCTTCCAATCTCAGAAATCTCTGCCGCTCCCTCATCTCCCCAGAGCAGAGAGAGAGCAGCACCCCGCCCCTCATCGCCGCCAGCATCACCAACGCCGTCGACCTCCTCCACTGCTTCCGCCATGGCTCCAAAAGCCGACAAGGGGAAGGCCGTGAAGTCGACCGAGGCGCAGCGGCTCGCGGCGCTGTGGAAGGAGCGGGCAGTCCCCCCCCCCCAAGCTTGCCGCGAAGGAGCTGAGGGAGAACTACTACCTCTTCTAGTCGGCGGAGACACGAGCGCATCCGCGCACTAAGGTACTCCTTGCCGTCGCTTGGAAGAAGGCCCCGAATGGATACCCCTTTTTTGCTCTGTTCTTCTACTGCGGGCTCTGCCCGCCTTTCTCTGATTTCTTCTGCGACATCATGAATACCTATGGATTCCATCTCCTTGACTTCACCCTCAATGCCGTCCTGACCATGGCAGTTTTCGCACATCTCTGCGAAAACTTTGTCGGAGTCCTTCCCAACGTAGCCCTCTTCCGCCACTTCTTAATACCCCGAGTAGAGAGAGGAGAGCCTCTATCCGGCGGGATTGCCTGGATCTCAAGGGCCGGCAAGAAGGAGACCTATCTGGAGGGAGAGTTCCGCGGCAAGTGGGAGGAGTGGAGAGCAGATTGGTGCTGGATTGACGAAGAGAATCCGTAGCCATTCACCACCCGGCGCAAAACCCCAGTAGCACGCGGCAGTGACTGGAGCGACATGGCCCCGGAAGACGATAGGCTGAGAATTGCCGTCACCAGGATCCTGCGCCTCAGGCTTGCCGGGCTTACTGTTGGCGCTGTTGGCGCAGACTTCCTTCGCCACCGCATCGCCCCCCTACAGGAACGGGGGAGGCCCACTTGGGAGTTCAAGAACGCGGCAGATATCATGAGGCTGTTGCCGGGTCTCAACCACAACTTCACAGTCTTGGAGCTCAACGCAATGCTGCAGGAGCTGTTCAAATATGACCCCCAACATCCCGAGGTGTTCAGGTTGCCGGGGGGCGTCGTCCCGTTGTGCAACAATTCCGCGCTCGACCACATCCGTGCAATGATGTCGGAGTGCGACTCGCACGGGATTGTGCCAACTTGGCAGGAGCCTGCCGACGAGGTCGTTCAGCAGTTCTTCGACGACTTGGTGGAAGTGCCAGTCCGCCCCGACGAGAAGGACGGCCTCACCCGGGACACCACGGATGCGGAGTTGGCGCTCATCGCCACTAGGCTGGAGGAGGCAGCGGCAGCCGCAGCCGCGGGCGAGTTCGGATTTACTGTGGAGGAGGCTGATGCAGCGGAAGCGGCAAGCCGTGCCGAGAGAGGGGAGGCCACCGGCAAGAAGGAGCTTGCCGGGCGTGACGCCGAGCTGAGCGAGCCCGCCAAGGACACGAGCGGCTCGTTGGAAATCAACTCTTCGTCCTCCTCGTCTTCAGGCAGCTCGCCGCAAGCAGGGCCTCCATCCCCGACAAGAAGGCATCTCCGCAAGGCCTGTGACGTGGCGGAGCGGCAAGCGGGTCAACAGTCACCGCGCCGCGTGACACACTCTACCGCGGCAAAGACCGTTGCCGCGGGAGCGCCTCATGCTGCGACAGCAACTGGAGCGGAGTCTAGCCGGACCACCGCTTCAGTCCCTGCCGCTACTCACGCCGCGCCGACAGCCGGAACGGGGTCGTCTCAGCCCACCGCCACCGCTACCGCCAAGCGTCCAAGGGAAGCTACCCCTCCGCCTCCTTACGCCGGGTGCGCGCCGGACTTCGACTTCTCCGCGTTCAGCTCCGACGACGAAGAAGAAGAAGAGTAAGCTTCCCTTGTTGTACTTATAGTTCTTCAAATCTTGCTGTTTGTCCTGTATCTCATTTGCTTTGCTTTGAATTTGTTCCTTCTCAGGACTCTGGCTCAGAGAGTAGCAAAGAGAGCCAAGGCCCCGGTGATCGTCATCGAGGACGAGCCCACTGCGACAGCAGGTGGCGCGCCCGAGACTAGCTTGCCGGACCCGGCGACTTTTCTCCAGGGCAGCCCCCAGCGTAAGTGTCTGATTTACTTTCTGCTGCGAGGCGCGTTTGGGTACTTGTCTTTGCTGATATCTGCTTGTTGACTTGTGTAGGAGCCGAGCAGCCTCACCAAGAGCCAAGGGAGAGTCCCCCGACAAGGGAGAATTCTCCGGCAAGGGAGGGCTTCCCGGTAAGGGAATAGTCTCCGGCAAGAGAGGGTTCTCCGGCGAGGGAGAGGTCTCCGGCAAGGGAGGGTTCTCCAGCAAGGGATAGCGCCAGCGGCCCCCCGACGATGGAGACCACAACTGCAGGACCTGGTGCAGGTACTCCTCTTGCTTCAAAACTTCCCATGGGTTCTTCTTCTTTTGATCTTCTTGAGTTTTTGCTGGATTTTTACTTGACTCTTCCCCCTTTTCCGGCCGTCAGATCCATCCGTTGTGGAGCAGATGGAAACCGAGGTCGCCGCTGACGAGGCAACTGGTGCTGGAGATGCCGCCGGCGCAGAGGGCGCCAAGGCTGACGCCGCGGCAACTGGCGAGGGGTCCGGCGCTCGCACTGACGGCCCTGAGGCCGTAGGAGCGCCAGGCGCTACACCGACCGCCGACCCGTTCGCCGCTGCCGCAGCACCAGGCTCCGGAGAGCCCCAGCCAGGCGTCTACCTGAAGGCCGGTGACGACGTCTTCATCAATCTTCCCTGGGCATCAAGCTCCAGAGCGCCGGTCGAGGGGGAGATCTTCGACGGAGAAGTGCTTGCCTCCGCGGGGTTGACGCTGGTCGACGCGCCAAGCAGCGGCAGCAACGAGCCCGAAGAAGAGCGGCTGCTGCGGAGGTTGATGTCGCTCTACCGCACGCGACAAGCCAAGCTGGAGTCCCGCGAGGCGCTTGTCGCGAAGGCGGGAGCAGCCATTGAAAAGCGCATGGAAGAGCTCGGGGGTTTCCACCGGGAAGCCCTCCGATCCTGGCGGAGGAGCGGGAGCAGCTTGCTGAGGCGCGGAAGGCCTTTCTCCTCGAGAAGGCCGAAGCCGAAGAGCGCCAGCGACTTGCCGCTGTGAAGCTTGCCGCGGAGGAGGGCGAGCTGGCGCAGCGGAAGGTCAATCTTGACGCCCACAAGGAGGAGCTCGCCTCGCGCGAGGAGAAACTTGGCGGAGCCCTCAAACAAGCGGAGGACGCTACCGCCGCTGCCGAGGCCGCCAAGGAGGAGTTGAAGACGAAGGTGGCACGGCTGGAGGCCGATCTCTCCGAGAAGGGCAAGGAGCTCAGCGCTACCAAGGTCTCCAACGTGGATCTTGAGTTGAAGCTAACCACTTTGACTAAGACTTTGGACAGCGCCAAGAAGCGGGAGGCGGCCTTGAAGGAGGAAATCAAGGCCGACAAGGCGCTGCTGGAGAGTGCTGCCACCGCCCAGAACGCCTTGAGGGAGACCGTGACGCACTGGACGGAGCGCCTTGTGAACGTCGCCACGGACATCGACAAGGAGCTGGCGCAACTGGGGATGGAGGAACTCGGGTATCCCTCCGACGACAACCTCCAACCCAGCGCCAAGCTCATTCTATTCTTCAAGGGCGTGGCGACGGCCCTTCAGCGACTCCGGGAGAGGATCCCCAAGCAACTGGCTGACGAGTCACGCAGGGTCTGCGCGGGGGCCCTCTAGAAAGTATTGATGAAGGTGGCCTTCCGCAATTCGGGCCTCCGCCTCACCAACATCCTCAGGTCCTTGCCGCCAGAAGCTGATCTGGAGGAGCTCAAGGCCCTTGTCGCACCCATTGTGGACAAGGTGAGCGGGATCAAGAGGGTTGAAGGCGATCGCGTAGATTAGGCCGCCCATTTCTTCTTCCCTTGCCGCTGTTTATCTTGTCATGAAAACAGTCTGTTAGAGCTGCGACAAGCTATTTTTGTGATATAACTCTATTCTGGGTATTATTTGCAATGTTATTCCCTTTACTTGACTCTTTGCTTTGCATGCTTTTACCCTTCGCTTTTAGGGAACTTGCCGGTGCAAGCACCTTGGCCGCGAGCGCTGAGTGCGAAACGTCAGCAGCCTGCTGGTGGTGCCGCTAGCGGCAAGAAACCTTGTCGCGACTAGTTGCAGCTCACTTAAGTTGTCGAATGGACTCGAAACAAAGTAAGGGTGCTAGCAGCTCACTTAATTTGTTGAGCGGACTCGAAACAAAGTAAGGGCGCTAGCAGCTCACTTAGTTTGTTGAGCGGACTCGAAACAAAGTAAGGGCGCAACTAGCTACGAGTAGGTTCCTCCGCGCATAGGTTTTCCATACAAAGTGCGGTCGTTCAAGGGAGATAACTCAAAAATTAAAAAATTTGATTGCTCAAACTTTGGTAACTTAGCTTTTCTGTTGTTTGCTTCCCGGCAAGGCGAAACTTTCTTGAACGGCGCCTGGTCCATACCATCATCTTCTCCTCTCCCCCCGGCAAACTTGTGGGCGAGGGGAACCTTCCTTTCAAAAGAAAGAAGAGACAATATAGATATGGAGCTTTACGGCTCGTTAGTGCTTACCGTGGAGTAGGTGCTGCACAAAGTGTCAGATCATATATGCCAAAAAATAGAAAGCATAAAATCGACAAAATGCGCAGGGCACATGAGCTTTATTTATGCACGGGTTCTGCGCCCGGCTTTGTACAAAGGATTACATGCAACAGCGGCAAGACTTGTACAAAAGGTGGTTGCCGGAACAGGTTCCGGCAACCGCGCCTTACGGGTAAAACTGACGAAGATGCTCAATGTTCCAGGAGTTGCTCACCGGAATTCCATCTTCGGTCTCAAGGCAGACAGCACCAGGCCTAGTGACTCGTTTCACCCGGTAAGGGCCTTCCCACTTCGGTGTCAACTTGTTGGAATTCTTGGCGGACTGAACGCGCCGAAGAACAAGGTCGCCTTCCTCGAGACTTCTGGCATTAACTTTGCGGCTATGGTAGCGGCGCAAAGCTTGCTGGTAGCGAGCAGCTCGCACAACAGCCTGAAGACGGTCTTCCTCAAGGAGCAGCGCGTCATCTTGTCGCAGCTGCTCTTGCTCAAGCTCATCATAGGCGAGCACTCGAGGTGATCCGTATACGCGTTCCGTGGGGATAATTGCCTCTGCTCCATAGACTAGAGCGAAAGGTGTCTGGCCAGTGGCTCGATTTGGCGTCGTCCTGATCGACCAAAGAACCACCAGCAGCTCCTCGATCCAGTTTCTTCCGCACTTGTGCAGCCTGTCGAAAGTTCTGGCCTTGAGCCCGCGCAGCACTTCAGCATTTGCCCTCTCCGCTTGACCGTTGCTTCTCGGGTGAGCAACAAAAGCGAAGCAGACCTTGGCGCCAAGATCTTGGACGTACTGCATGAAGGTGCGGCTCGTGAATTGTGTACCGTTGTCGGTGATTATCCTGTTAGGGATCCCGAAGCGGCAAACAATCGACCTGAAGAACTTGACGGCTGACTGTGCGGTCACCTTCCTCACTGGTTCCACTTCTGGCCACTTTGTGAACTTGTCGATTGCAACGTACAAGTACTCAAAGCCCCCAACAGCTCGGGGAAAGGGGCCGAGGATGTCGAGCCCCCAGACCGAAAATGGCTAGGATAAAGGGATCGTCTGGAGAGTTTGAGCTGGTTGGTGTATCTGCCTGGAATGGAACTGGCACGCTTCACACTTGGTTACTTGTGCAGTTGCATCCTGGAGGGCTGTTGGCCAGAAGAAACCTTGCCGAAATGCTTTGCCGACAAGTGCTCTTGCGCCAATGTGGTGACCACATATGCCTCCATGTATCTCTGCGAACAGCTTTTGTCCATCTTCCCGGTGAATACACTTCAATTTCACACCGTTGAGTCTTCTTCTGTACAGTGTCTTGTCGACAAACTGGTACATACTTGACTGCCGGGCTACTCTTTCCGCTTCTTCTTGCTCTTCGGGAAGTTCTCCTGTCTGAAGGAAACGGACAATCTGCTGTGCCCATGCTGGAGCTTGTGGCTCGACAACAAGGACTAAAGGCAAATCTGCTGCTGCGGGAACATCCGCTTCTACGGCAGGAACCTGCGGCTCTGCTGGAGCTTGATGTTCCCCGACAAGCTTGCCAGAGCAAAACTTGCCGGGAGCTTCTGCTTCAACGGAACAAACCCTAGGGCTTGCCGGAGCATCTTGCTCCTCAGCGCTCTTGATGTTGGTCTCAGCTGCTGCGGGAACATCCGCTTCTACGGCGAGAAGCTGCGTCTCTGCCGGAGCTTGACGTTCCCCGACAAGCTTGCCGGAGCAAAACTTATCGGGAGCTTCTACTTCAACGGAACAAACCCTAGGGCTTGCCGAAGCAGACTGCTCCTCAGCGCCTTCGGCGTTGATCTTAGGGAGCTTCTTGGCGGCTTCGGGAAGCTCTGCCGGCAAATAGTCACCAGAAATCAACTTCCTCTTCTTGCTCTGTCCAGTTGATGGCGTTACGGATGGCTGAGTCAGCTTGAGTACAAAGATCCCTGGTTCCACAGGTAGCTTAAGTGCGGCGCACTTTGACAGGCCATCAGCAATGGCGTTCTGAGCTCTTGGAACATGCTCCATTTGTAGGCCGTCAAAGCGCGCTTCTAGCTTTCTCACTTCGTCAACGTAAGCTTCCATCAACGGACTCTCGTAATTCTTGTTTACTTGGCGGACGACAAGCTGTGAGTCACCCCTGACGATGAGCTTCTTGATCCCAAGGTCTACCGCGATCCTGAGACCGGCAAGCAATCCTTCATACTCTGCAGTATTGTTTGTTGCTTGTGTTGGAAATATGCCCTAGAGGCAATAATAAAAGCATTATTATTATATATCTTTGTTCATGATAATTGTCTTTATTCATGCTATAACTGTATTATCCGAAAATCGTAATACACGTGTGAATACATAGACCATAATATGTCCCTAGTAAGCCTCTAGTTGACTAGCTCGTTGATCAACAGATAGTCATGATTTCCTGGCTATGGACATTGGATGTCGTTGATAACGGGATCACATCATTAGGAGAATGATGTGATGGACAAGACCCAATCCTAAGCATAGTACAAAGATCGTGTAGTTCGTTTGCTAGAGCTTTTCCAATGTCAAGTATCTTTTCCTTTGACCATGAGATCGTGTAACTCCCGGATACCGTAGGAGTGCTTTGGGTGTATCAAATGTCACAACGTAACTGGCTGACTATAAAGGTGCATTACAGGTATCTCCGAAAGTGTCTGTTGGGTTGACACGGATCGAGACTGGGATTTGTCACTCTGGATAACGGAGAGGTATCACTGGGCCCACTCGGTAATGCATCATCATTATGAGCTCAAGGTGACCAAGTGGTTGATCACTGGATCATGCATTACGGTACGAGTAAAGTGACTTGCCGGTAACGAGACTGAACAAGGTATTGGGATACCGACGATCGAGTCTCGGGCAAGTAACATACCGATTGACAAAGGGAATTATATACGGGGTTGATTAATCCTCGACATCGTGGTTCATCCGATGAGATCATCGTGGAGCATGTGGGAGCCATCATGGGTATCCAGATCCCGCTGTTGGTTATTGACTGGAGAGTCGTCTCGGTCATGTCTGCTTGTCTCCCGAACCCGTAGGGTCTACACACTTAAGGTTCGGTGACGCTAGGGTTATGAAGATATGTGTATGCAGTAACCCGAATGTTGTTCGGAGTCCCGGATGAGATCCCGGACGTCACGAGGAGTTCCGGAATGGTCCGGAGGTAAAGAATTATATATAGGAAGTGCTGTTTCGGCCATCGGGGCAAGTTTCGGGGTTATCGGTATTGTACCGGGACCACCGGAGGAGTCCCGGGGGGCCACATGGGCTGTAGGGGGTGCGCCTTGGCCATCATGGGCCAAGGGCACCAGCCCTACTAGGCCCATGCGCCTAGGGTTTCCACCACGGAGGAGTCCAAGTGGTGGAAGGCACCCCGAGGTGCCTTGGGGGGAGGGAAACCCTCCCCTGGCCGCCGCACCTAGGAGATTGGATCTCCTAGGCTGCGCACCACCCCCCCTTGGCCCTCCTATATATAGTGGGGGAGAGGAGGGATTTCATACCTCAGCCTTTGGTGCTTCCTCTCTCCCCGTTACGTCTCTCTCTCGTAGTATAGGCGAAGCCCTGCTACTGTGACGCCCTGCATCCACCACCACGCCGTCGTGCTGCTGGATCTTCATCAACCTCTCTTCCCCCCTTGCTGGATCAAGAAAGGAGGAGACGTCATCCGTTCCGTACGTGTGTTGAACGCGGAGGCACCGTCCGTTCGGTGCTTGATCATCGGTGATTTGAATCACGTCGTGTTCGAGTACATCATCCCCGTTCTTTGAACGCTTCCGCTCGCGATCTACAAGGTACGTAGATGCATCTAATCACTCGTTGCTAGATGAACTCCTAGACGGATCTTGGTGAAACGAGTAGGAAAATTTTTGTTTTCTGCAACGTTCTCCAACAGTGGCATCATGAGCTAGGTCTATGCGTAGTTCTCTTGCACGAGTAGAACACAAAGTAGTTGTGGGCGTTGATTTTGTTCAATATGCTTGCCGTTACTAGTCTTATCTTGATTCGGCGGCATCGTGGGATGAAGCGGCCCGGACCGACCTTACACGTACTCTTACGTGAGACAGGTTCCACCGACTGACATGCACTAGTTGCATAAGGTGGCTAGCGGGTGTCTGTCTCTCCTACTTTAGTCGGATCGGATTCGATGAAAAGGGTCCTTATGAAGGGTAAATAGCAATTGGCATATCACGTTGTGGTCATTGCGTAGGTAAGAAAGTTCTTGCTAGAAACCCATAGCAGCCACGTAAAACATGCAAACAACAATTAGAGGACGTCTAACTTGTTTTTGCAGGGTATGCTATGTGATGTGATATGGCCAAAAGGATGTGATGAATGATATATGTGATGTATGAGATTGATCATGTTCTTGTACAAGGAATCACGACTTACATGTCGATGAGTATGACGATCTACAAGGATGATCATGGAGCCCCAAGATGGAGATCAAAGGAGCTATGTGATATTGGCCATATCATGTCACTATTATTATTTGATTACATGTGATGTTTATCATGTTTTGCATCTTGTTTACTTAAAACGACGGTAGTAAATAAGATGATCCCTTACAACAATTTCAAGAAGTGTTCTCCCCTAACTGTGCACCGTTGCTACAGTTCGTCGCTTCGAAGCACCACGTGTTAATCGGGTGTGATAGATCCTTTCGTTCACAGACAACGGGTGTAAGAAGTTTTACACATGCAAAAACACTTAGGGTTAACTTGACGAGCCTAAGCATGTGAAGACATGGCCTCGGAACACAGAGACCGAAAGGTCGAACACGAGTCGTATGGAAGATACGATCAACATGGAGATGTTCACCGACGATGACTAGTCTGTCTCACGTGTTAATCGGACACGGATTAGTTGACTTGGATCGTGTAACACTTAGATGACTAGAGGGATGTCTAATCTGAGTGGGAGTTCATTAATAATTTGATTAGATGAACTTAATTATCATGAACTTAGTCTAAAATCTTTACAATATGTCCTGTAGATCAAATGGCCAACGTTGTATTCAATTTCAACGCGTTCCTAGAGAAAACCAAGCTGAAAGACGATGGCAGCAACTATACGGACTGGGTCCGGAACCTGAGGATCATCCTCATAGCTGCCAAGAAAGATTATGTCCTACAAGCACCGCTAGGTGATCCACCCGTCCCACAGAACCAAGACGCTATGAACGCTTGGCAGACACGTACTGATGACTACTCCCTCGTTCAGTGCGGCATGCTTTACAGCTTAGAACCGGGGCTCCAAAAGCGTTTTGAGAGACATGGAGCATATGAGATGTTCGAAGAGCTAAAAATGGTTTTTCAAGCTCATGCCCGGATCGAGAGATATGAAGTCTCCGATAAGTTCCTTAGCTATAAGATGGAGGAAAATAGTTCTGTCAGTGAGCACATACTCACTATGTCTGGGTTACATAACCGCTTGACTCAGTTGGGAGTTAATCTCCCGGATGACGCGGTCATTGACAGAATCCTCCAGTCGCTTCCACCAAGCTACAAGAGCTTTGTGATGAACTTCAATATGCAGGGGATGGTAAAGACCATTCCTGAAGTATTTGCAATGCTGAAATCAGCAGAGGTAGAAGTCAAGAAGGAACATCAAGTGTTGATAATGAATAAAACCACTAAGTTCAAAAAGGGCAAGGGTAAAAAGAACTTCAAGAAGGACGGCAAGGAAGTTGCTGCGCCCGGCAAGCAAGCTGTCCGGAAGAAGTCAAAGAATGGACCCAAGCCTGAGACAGAGTTCTTTTATTGCAAAGGGAAGGGTCACTGGAAGCGGAACTGCCCCAAATACTTAGCGGATAAGAAGGCCGGCAACACCAAAGGTATATTTGATATACATGTGATTGATGTGTACCTTACTAGTACTTGTAGTAACTCCTGGGTATTTGATACCGGTGCCGTTGCTCATATTTGTAACTCACCGCAGGAGCTGCGGAATAAATGAAAACTGGAAAAGGACAAGGTGACGATGCGCGTCGGGAATGGTTCCAAGGTCGATGTGATCGCCGTGGGCACGCTACCTCTACATTTACCTACGGGATTAGTTATAAACCTCAATAATTGTTATTGAGTGCCTATATTGAGCATGAACATTGTATCAGGATCTCGTTTAATACGAGATGGCTACTCATTTAAATCCAAGAATAATGGTTGTTCTATTTATATGAGAGATATGTTTTATGGTCATGCTCCGATAGTCAATGGTTTATTCTTAATGAATCTCGAGCGTATTACTACACATGTTCATAGTGTGAGTACCAAAAGATGTAAGGTTGATAATGATAGTCCCACATACTTGTGGCACTGCCGCCTTGGTCACATAGGTGTCAAACGCATGAAGAAGCTCCATGCAGATGGACTTTTAGAGTCTCTTGATTATGAATCATTTGACACGTGCGAACCATGCCTCATGGGAAAAATGACCAAGACTCCGTTCTCAGGAACAATGGAGCGAGCAACCAACTTATTGGAAATCATACATACTGATGTGTGCGGTCCAATGAGTGTTGAGGCTCGCGGTGGCTATCGTTATGTCCTCACCCTCACTGATGACTTAAGTAGATATGGGTATGTCTACTTAATGAAACACAAGTCTGAAACCTTTGAAAAGTTCAAGGAATTTCAGAGTGAAGTTGAGAATCAACGTGACAGGAAAATCAAGTTTCTACGATCAGATCGTGGAGGAGAATACTTGAGTCACGAATTTGGCACACACTTAAGAAAATGTGGAATAGTTTCACAACTAACGCCGCCTGGAACACCTCAGCGTAATGGTGTGTCCGAACGTCGTAATCGCACTTTATTAGATATGGTGCGATCTATGATGTCTCTTGCCGATTTACCGCTATCTTTTTGGGGCTATGCTTTAGAGACTGCCGCATTCACTTTAAATAGGGCACCGTCGAAATCCGTTGAGACGACACCGTATGAATTATGGTTTGGGAAGAAACCTAAGCTGTCGTTTCTAAAAGTTTGGGGATGCGATGCTTATGTCAAGAAACTTCAACCTGAAAAGCTCGAACCCAAGTCGGAAAAATGCGTCTTCATAGGATACCCTAAAGAAACTTATGGGTATACCTTCTACCTCAGATCCGAAGGCAAGATCTTTGTTGCCAGGAATGGATTCTTTCTAGAGAAAGAGTTTCTCTCGAAAGAAGTAAGTGGGAGGAGAGTAGAGCTTGATGAAGTATTACCTCTTGAACCGGTAAATGGCGCAACTCAAGAAAATGTTCCTGAGGTGCCTGCACTGACTAGAGAGGAAGTTAATGATGACGATCAAGATACTTCTGATCAAGCTCATACTGAAATTCGAAGGTCCACAAGGACACGTTCCGCACCAGAGTGGTACGGCAACCCTGTCTTGGAAATCATGTTGTTAGACAACAGTGAACCTTCGAACTATGAAGAAGCGATGGCGGGCCCGGATTCCGACAAATGGCTAGAAGCCATGAAATCCGAGATAGGATCCATGTATGAAAACGAAGTATGGACTTTGACTGACTTGCCCATTGAACGGCGAGCCATAGAAAATAAATGGATCTTTAAGAAGAAGACAGACGTGGATGGTAATGTGACCATCTATAAAGCTAGGCTTGTCGCTAAGGGTTATCGACAAGTTCAAGGGGTTGACTACGATGAGACTTTCTCACCGGTAGCGAAGCTGAAGTCCGTCCGAATCATGTTAGCGATTGCCGCATTCTATGATTATGAAATATGGCAAATGGACGTCAAAACGGCATTCCTTAATGGTTTCCTTAAGGAAGAATTGTATATGATGCAGCCGGAAGGTTTTGTCGATCCTAAGAATGCTAACAAGGTGTGCAAGCTCCAACGCTCGATTTATGGGCTGGTGCAAGCATCTCGGAGTTGGAACATTCGCTTTGATGAGATGATCAAAGCGTTTGGGTTTATGCAGACTTATGGAGAAGCCTGCATTTACAAGAAAGTGAGCGGGAGCTCTGTAGCATTTCTCATACTATATGTAGATGACATACTTTTGATGGGAAATGATATAGAACTCTTGGACAGCATCAAGGCCTACTTGAATAAAAGTTTTTCAATGAAGGACCTTGGAGAAGCTGCTTATATATTAGGCATCAAGATCTACAGAGATAGATCAAGACGCCTCATAGGTCTTTCACAAAGCACATACCTTGATAAGATTTTGAAGAAGTTCAAAATGGATCAGTCCAAGAAAGGGTTCTTGCCTGTTTTGCAAGGTATGAAATTGAGCTCAGCTCAGTGTCCGACCACGGCAGAAGAAATAGAAGAGATGAGTGTCATCCCCTATGCCTCAGCCATAGGTTCTATTATGTATGCCATGCTGTGTACCAGACCTGATGTAAACCTTGCCGTAAGTTTGGTAGGAAGGTACCAAAGTAATCCCGGCAAGGAACACTGGACAGCGGTCAAGAATATCCTGAAGTACCTGAAAAGGACTAAGGAAATGTTTCTCGTTTATGGAGGTGACGAAGAGCTCGTCGTAAAGGGTTACGTCGACGCTAGCTTCGACACAGATCTGGATGACTCTAAGTCACAAACTGGATACGTGTATATGTTGAATGGTGGAGCAGTGAGCTGGTGCATCTGCAAACAGAGTGTCGTGGCGGGATCTACATGTGAAGCGGAGTACATGGCAGCCTCGGAGGCAGCACATGAAGCTATATGGGTGAAGGAGTTCATCACCGACCTAGGAGTCATACCCAATGCGTCGGGGCCAATCAAACTCTTTTGTGACAACACTGGAGCTATTGCACTTGCCAAGGAGCCCAGGTTTCACAAGAAGACAAGGCACATCAAGTGTCGCTTCAACTCCATTCGTGAAAATGTTCAAGATGGAGACATAGAGATTTGTAAAGTACATACGGACCTGAATATAGCAGATCCGTTGACTAAACCTCTCCCTAGGGCAAAACATGATCAACACCAGAATTCCATGGGTGTTTGATTCATCACAATGTAACTAGATTATTGACTCTAGTGCAAGTGGGAGACTTTTGGAAATATGCCCTAGAGGCAATAATAAAAGCATTATTATTATATTTCTTTGTTCATGATAATTGTCTTTATTCATGCTATAACTGTATTATCCGGAAATCGTAATACACGTGTGAATACATAGACCATAATATGTCCCTAGTAAGCCTTTAGTTGACTAGCTCGTTGATCAACAGATAGTCATGATTTCCTGGCTATGGACATTGGATGTCGTTGATAACGGGATCACATCATTAGGAGAATGATGTGATGGACAAGACCCAATCCTAAGCATAGTACAAAGATCGTGTAGTTCGTTTGCTAGAGCTTTTCCAATGTCAAGTATCTTTTCCTTTGACCATGAGATCATGTAACTCCCGGATACCGTAGGAGTGCTTTGGGTGTATCAAACGTCACAACGTAACTGGGTGACTATAAAGGTGCATTACAGGTATCTCCGAAAGTGTCTGTTGGGTTGACACGGATAAAGACTGGGATTTGTCACTCTGGATAACGGAGAGGTATCACTGGGCCCACTCGGTAATGCATCATCATTATGACCTCAAGGTGACCAAGTGGTTGATCATGGGATCATGCATTACGGTACGAGTAAAGTGACTTGCCGGTAACGAGACTGAACAAGGTATTGGGATACCGACGATCGAGTCTTGGGCAAGTAACATACCGATTGACAAAGGGAATTGTATACGGGGTTGATTAATCCTCGACATCGTGGTTCATCCGATGAGATCATCGTGGAGCATGTGGGAGCCATCATGGGTATCCAGATCCCACTGTTGGTTATTGACTGGAGAGTCGTCTCGGTCATGTCTGCTTGTCTCCCGAACCCGTAGGGTCTACACACTTAAGGTTCGGTGACGCTAGGGTTATGAAGATATGTGTATGCAGTAACCCGAATGTTGTTCGGAGTCCCGGATGAGATCCCGAACGTCACGAGGAGTTCCGGAATGGTCCGGAGGTAAAGAATTATATATAGGAAGTGCTGTTTCGGCCATCGGGACAAGTTTCGGGGTTATCGGTATTGTACCGGGACCACCGGAGGAGTCCCGGGGGCCCACCGGGTGGGGCCACCTGTCCCGGGGGGCCACATGGGCTGTAGGGGGTGCGCCTTGGCCATCATGGGCCAAGGGCACCAGCCCTACTAGGCCCATGCGCCTAGGGTTTCCACCACGGAGGAGTCCAAGTGGTGGAAGGCACCCCGAGGTGCCTTGGGGGGGAGGGAAACCCTCCCCTGGCCGCCGCACCTAGGAGAGGAGGGATTTCATACCTCAGCCTTTGGTGCTTCCTCTCTCCCCGTTACGTCTCTCTCTCGTAGTATAGGCGAAGCCCTGCTACTGTGACGCCCTGCATCCACCACCACGCCGTCGTGCTGCTGGATCTTCATCAACCTCTCTTCCCCCCTTGCTGGATCAAGAAAGGAGGAGACGTCATCCGTTCCGTACGTGTGTTGAACGCGGAGGCACCGTCCATTCGGTGCTTGATCATCGGTGATTTGAATCACGTCGTGTTCGACTACATCATCCCCGTTCTTTGAACGCTTCCGCTCGCGATCTACAAGGTACGTAGATGCATCTAATCACTCGTTTCTAGATGAACTCCTAGACGGATCTTGGTGAAACGAGTAGGAAAATTTTTGTTTTCTGCAACGTTCTCCAACAGCTTGCTCCTTGGGAAAGTGCATCTGGACTACGTACTTGAGGTGCTCTCCGGTGGGTGCGACAAGCAGCACACCAGCGCCGGCGCCTTGCAGCGAAAAGGCACCATCAAAGTACATCAGCCACTCTTTGCTTGCTTCCTTGACGGGGATGCTCGTTTCTGGAATTTCTTCATCTGGTGTTGGCGTCCATTCTGCTATAAATTCTGCCAATGCTCTGCTTTGGATAGTTGAAGTACTTTCAAACTTGAGGCCAAAGCTCGACAGTTCCAGCGCCCACTCAACAATCCTACCTTGACCTAGCCCCCTGCAGAAGGGAACTGACAAAGTAAACTGGGCGCTGCACCATTTTCTTCTGTATCTCCTCTCGCATCTGCGCAGATCCATCTTTGTCGGGACCAGAGCTTGTCGGGGAAGCCCCCTGCTTGTCGCTGGATGCGCTTGCCATGGTTGCTGGCTCGTCATCTGCCTCCCTCTCTGCTACTAACTCAGCACTAACCACTTGATTGGTTGCCGCTATGTACAGCAGCAACTTCTCTTGTGGCTTAGGTGCGACAAGTATTGGAGGGGAGGACGGGTATCTCTTCAAGTCTTGCAGCGCAGCCTCCGCTTCCGGAGTCCATCTCATTGGGCCTGCCTTTTTCAATAATTTGAAAAACGGCAGGGCGCGCTCAGCAAACCGAGAGATAAACCTGCTGAGAGCAGAGCAGCCACACAACCGGCAAGTCTTTGTACATCCTTGACGCGCTTGGGTGCTTCAATCTGCTCAATGGCCTTGATCTCGTCGGGATTGGCTTCAATTCCCCGCTGAGACACGAAGAACCCGAGAAGCTTGCCGGAAGGAACTCCAAACGCACACTTCTCTGGGTTGAGCTTGAGGCTGATCTTGCGCAGATTTGCAAAGGTTTCATCCAAATCTTGAATCAGAGTTGCCCTGTCCTTGCTCTTGACCACTATATCATCCTTGTAGGCTTCCACATTTCTGTGTATTTGCGGCTCGAGGGCGACATGGACTACTCTTGCAAATGTTGAACCAGCATTTTTTAATCCGAAAGGCATTCGTACGAAACAGTACGTGCCAAGTAATAAATGCGGTCTTCTCCTCATCCTCTTGTGCCATGAAGATCTGATGATATCCTGAATATGCGGCAATAAATGAAAGCAAATCACATCTGGCTGTGGAGTCAACAATCTGGTCAATGCGCGGCAAAGGAAATGGGTCTTTGGGACAAGCTTTGTTAACATCGGTAAAGTCGATACAAAGTCTCCATTTCCCGTTTGCCTTGCGCACGACTACAGGATTGGCCAACCACGTAGGATGGAGCACTCCTCTGACAAGGCCTGCTGCTTCCAATTTCTTGATCTCTTCTGCTATGAACTCTTGGCGCTCCACTGCTTGCTTTCTAACTTTCTGTTTGACGGGCCGCGCATGAGGGCAAACGGCAAGGTGGTGCTCAATCACCTTCCTGGGAACACCGGGGATGTCAGACGGTTGCCACGCAAACACGTCGACATTCGCCCGCAGGAAAGCAACGAGCGCGCTTTCCTATTTAGGGTCGAGAGTGGCACTGATGGTGAAGGTACCACCAGTGCCGTCCTCCTTGGCGGACACCTTTTTCGTCTCTGGCGGAGCTGCCATCGTCTTCTTACACTTGCCGGTGGAGCTCGATGGTGCGTCCTCGACGGCAGCGCAGCACTCCGAAGAGGCGCGCTTGCCAGAGTGGGCATCAGAACTCTTGCCGGACTTGGTCTTCTTCCCCGGAAGCTTCAGCGGCAAGTGACTCGCGCTCTGCTGCGGCTGCTGCTTCCCGGTAGATCTGTCGGCACAGATAAGAGCATCTTTCTGTCGCCAGGGAGAGATGACGCTTATCGGGCCTGGCATCTTCAGCATGTTATATGCATGTTATATGCATAGTGAGAGGCTGCCATGAATTTGGTGAGTGCTGGACGGCCAAGTATTCCATTATAAGGTAATGGAATATCGGCAACGTCAAAAGTGACCCTCTCAGCCCTGAAGTTCAGCTCACTGCCAAATGTTACGGGCAGCGTGACTTTCCCCTTCGGCTTGCTCCTTCCCGGATTAATTCCTTGGAATGTGCCGGTTTCTTCGAGCTCGCTGTCGGGGATCTGGAGTTTCTGGAGTACAGTGGAGGAGATCAGGTTCAAGCCGGCCCCGCCGTCAACTAACATCTTAGTGACCTTGAGGTTGCGAATAGTTGGTGAAACCAACATCGGCAAGCACCCGACCGCAGTTGTGTGATCAGGGTGGTCCTCAATGTCAAAGATGATAGGCGTGCTGGACCATTTCAGAAGTTCGCGCGATTCGACAGGTGGTTCCGCTGCATTGACTTCCCGCACCCACTGCTTGAGCTGGCGGTGCGAAGTATGCAGAGAGGCACCACCGTCAACGCACAAGACCTCTGTGGCTTTCTGAAACTCCTGCTCACTGGTCTCAACATCATCCATATCTTCATCGTCGTCGTCGTCTTCATCGTTGTCGCGGCCGCGGGGAGGTCTGTCTCCTTGCTGCTGCTTGGCCTTGCCGCGTCGTCCTCCCCGGCCGACGCATTTCTTGCCGGATTCTCCAGCACCTCCTTGGGCCCTCTCCTTGTCGCGTCGCTCGTACTCAGCCTTTTGCTGCTGGACAAGCTGCTCGACCTTCTTGCAGCTCTGGAGGTCATGGCCCTTGGTGCGGTGAATCTTGCAGTATTGCTTGTTGGAGCCGTCCTGCTTGTCGGCGACTGCCACAGGCTGGCAGTTGGTGCACGCGGCAACCTCCTTGCCGGAGCTACCAACTTTGGCCTTCTTGGCGGCACCTTCATTGCCGGACTGCTTAACGACGGATGCGAGTACGAGCGTCTTCTTGTTGTCGTTCTTGAAGAACTTGGCGCTGATCACGGCGAGCTCGCGGATCTGACGACGCGGTGGAGTCGCTGTCGAGGTGGATCCGGCGAGTCGGCGATCTCGGCTTTCGAGGCGGAGAGTGCACAGTAGTTGCACCCCCACCAGTCTTGTCGTCTCCGGCTCGTGCCTGGCTGACTTGCCGCGGCTGCGACGTGCTCGGTTGTCGTGGAGTGTCGCCGTTGGCGAAGCCGATGAGACTCTGGATGGTTGCCCTCCAATCGTCGATCTTGTCCGCCGTTGGAGGGTAGTCTAGGAGCAGCTGAGCTCGCGCCAAAGCTTCTGCTGCAGTGGCGGGCGGTGGTGGCGAACAGTGCGAGGAGCGGGATATGCTCGGACTTCTAACCACGTTAGAAGGAGCAATATCCTGTCCAGGCGACCGTGCCTCGCTTGTGCCAGCATGTTGGCGTGGATGGTGGTCCTGAGCGCTCCGAGATCTGCCAGCCCGATCTTGGTCTAGCAAACGCATGGTACCATGAGTACCATGACGCTGCCGGTCCCGTGCCTCCTGAGACAGGCGCGGTGCATGTACGGACGCCGAGGTCTTGGAGTGCGCCCGGTCGTTGTGGGAGCCGGCTACGCCGCCGATGGGCAGCGCAGCCTCGCCCTTGGACCTGGCAGCACCGTGAGCTCCCTCGTCTATTCCCGTTCTTCCACCGGCGCCCTCCCCATCAGCCGTTTGTCCCGGCGGTGGTGGGTAAGGCGCGGACGGAGCAGCCGCCTCCGAAACCTTCTTCTTCGGCGGCATGTTGATGAAGATGATGAAGATCTAGCTCGCGAGAACGCCGGATCTGGTTCACACAACTTTGACGCCCCCTACCTGGCGCGCCAAAGATGCCGGGGTACTGATCCACGGGCACCTATGGGACCGGCGGACCGGGTCCCTTTCGGTTCAGCGGGGGCGGAGATCGTGCAAAGAGCGGATCGAGGCGATGCACGCGAGCGATTTACCCAGGTTCGGGCCGCACGGATGCGTAAAACCCTACTCCTGCTTTGTGGTTTGTATTGATTTCTTGCTCGGGAGCGCGGAGTGCTACAGTACACTTTAGCAGCTAGCAAGACCGAGCGTGAGTGTTCGAACTGGCTAACCCCTCTCTACGTTGCACATGGGCCTCCTTTTATATGCTCAAGGGGTTACCGACCTGTGGCAACAGAGGTAAAGGGCAAAAATGGAAAGGTGCTGTGGTAGGCACAGCTACCTGCTACAGTGTATCATACCTAACCCTGACGGCAGGGGACAAGGGCCTTAAATGCCCGTCTGTGTCGCCTAAACAGTGCGAAAAGGGACCGCCAGGGACGCCACCGTTCGCCACGATGGCGATCTTGTCAGCACCGCTTGCCACCGCACGCAGCTGGCTGCACAGCCTCCCGCCATGTACGCCTGGAAGGCCCCTAGAGCGACACGTTGGTGGATGCGCTGGAGCGCGGGCCCAGGGAGGTGGCTTGCCGCGGCAAGCGCCTTGCCGCAGTCGTTGTCTTCTCGCGTCCGGGAGCTTGTCGCTCACCGGGCCTTGCCGGGGCGTGTGGTGCGCCGCGGCAAGTTCCTTGCAATGCCTTGGGTGGCCTTCCCGGCAAGCTCCTCTTGCCGGGGTCTTGGGATGCTTTTGTTAGCCTTCCCGGCAAGCTCCTCTTGCCGGGGTCTTCTCTTCTTGGCTTGGACACTTTGTTCTTGAATGGCTCCAAAGGAACCACGGAGGACCTTGGCGGTCACCCGGCAAGCCTTGCCGCGGGATACTGCGACTGCCCGTGCACAAGTTCGGGATACTAGGGTACCACCGAGGGAATTCACTCAGAACTAACAAAAATGATAACATGCTCCGACCGGAGCAGTTTAGGAACTGCTGGAAGGACCTAGGGGAATAAAGATGGAATGACTTCTAATTTTTAGGTTCGTTTAATTTAAAATACGTGCACACAAACCCCGCGAAAGCATTCCTGGAAATCTCGGCCCAAAAAAGGACGTTTAGTAATTCTAAAAGGGACTACAGGATGAAAAACAATAGTTTTGGCAGTTAAAGTTTGAGATTCGACAGTGCCGTAGATCCGTTTGGTCATCAGGTATTACGAGCCACACCCATGTCTAGCTAGAATAGTGTGCTAGTCTCAGACTAGTGAAGAAACGGGGAACAAACTGATGAAAGAATGATCATACCGAGGGAATTCACTCAGAACTAACAAGAATGATAACGTGCTCCGACTGGAGCTGTTTAGGAACTGCTGGAAGGCTCTAGGGGAATAAAGATGGAATGACTTCTAATTTTTAAGTCCATATGATTTGAAATACTTGCACACAAACCGCGCAAATGCGTTCCTTGAAATCACGGCCCAAAAAAGGACGTTTAGTAATTCTAAAAGGGACTACAGAATGAAAAACAATAGTTTTGGCAGTTAAAGCTTGAGATTCGATGGTGCCGTAGATCCGTTTGGTCATCAGGTGTTACGAGCCACACCCATGTCTAGCTAGAGTAGTGTGCTAGGCTCAGACTAGAGAAGAAACGGGGAACAAACTGATGAAAGAATGATCATACCGAGGGAATTCACTCAGAACTAACAAGAATGATAACGTGCTCCGACTGGAGCGGTTTAGGAACTGCTGGAAGGCTCTAGGGGAATAAAGATGGAATGACTTCTAATTTTTAGGTCCGTATGATTTGAAATACTTGCACACAAACCACCGAAAGCGTTCCTGGAAATCTCGGCCCAAAAAAGGACGTTTAGTAATTCTAAAAGGGACTACCAGAATGAAAAACAATAGTTTTGGCAGTTAAAGTTTGAGATTCGATGGTGCCGTAGATCCGTTTGGTCATCAGGTGTTACGAGCCACACCCATGTCTAGCTAGAGTAGTGTGCTTGGCTCAGACTAGAGAAGAAACGGGGAACAAACTGATGAAAGAATGATCATACCGAGGGAATTCACTCAGAACTAACAAGAATGATAACGTGCTCCGACTGGAGCGGTTTAGGAACTGCTGGAAGGCTCTAGGGGAATAAAGATGGAATGACTTCTAATTTTTAGGTCCGTATGATTTGAAATACGTGCACACAAACCCCGAGAAAGCGTTCCTGGAAATCTCGGCCCAAAAAAGGACGTTTAGTAATTCTAAAAGGGACTACAGAGAAAAAACAATCAGACGTTTAGTAATTCTAAAAGGGACTACAGGATGAAAAACAATAGTTTTGGCAGTTAAAGTTTGAGATTCGACGGTGCCGTAGATCCGTTTGGTCATCAGGTGTTATGAGCCACACCCATGTCTAGCTAGAATAGTGTGTTAGGCTCAGGCTAGAGAAGAAACGGGGAACAAACTGATGAAAGAATGATCATACCGAGGGAATTCGCTCAGAACTAACAAGAATGATAACGTGCTCCGACTGGAGCGGTTTAGAACTGCTGGAAGGCTCTAGGGGAATAAAGATGGAATGACTTCTAATTTTTAGGTCCGTATGATTTCAAATACGTGCACACAAACCCTGCGAAAGCGTTCCTGGAAATCACGGCCCAAAAAAGGACGTTTAGTAATTCTAAAAGGGACTACAGGATGAAAAACAATAGTTTTGGTAGTTAAAGTTTGAGATTCGACGGTGCTGTAGATCCATTTGGTCATCAGGTGTTACGATCCACACCCATGTCTAGCTAGAATAGTGAAGAAAAGGGGAACAAACTGATGAAAGAATGATCATACAGAGGGAATTCACTCAGAACTAACAAGAATGATAACGTGCTCCGATTGGAGCTGTTTAGGAACTGCTAGAAGGCTCTAGGGGAATAAAGATGGAATGACTTCTAATTTTTAGGTCGGTATGATTTGAAATACTTGCACACAAACCGCGCGAATGCATTCTTGGAAATCACGGCCCAAAAAAGGACGTTTAGTAATTCTAAAAGGACTACAGAATGAAAAACAATAGTTTTGGCAGTTAAAGTTTGAGATTCGATGGTGCCGTAGATCCGTTTGGTCATCAGGTGTTACGAGCCACACCCATGTCTAGCTAGATATGTGTGCTAGGCTAATCTCAGCCCAAAAAAGGACGTTTAGTAATTCTAAAAGGGACTACAGGATGAAAAGCAATAGTTTTGGCAGTTAAAGTTTGATATTCAACGGTGCTGTAGATCCGTTTTGTCATTAGGTGTTATGATCCACACCCATTAATAGCTATAATAGTGTACTAGGCTCAGATTGGAGAAGAAACGGGGAACAAACTGATGAAGGAATGATCATACTGAGGGAATTCACTCAGAACTAACAAGAATGATAACATGCTCCGACTAGAGCGGTTTAGGAACTGCTGGAAGGCTCTAGGGGAAAAGATGGAATGACTTCTAATTTTTAGGTCCGTATGATTTGAAATATGTGCACATAAACCCAGAGAAAGTGTTCCTGGAAATCACGGCCCAAAAAAAGGACGTTTAATAATTCTAAAAGGGACTACAGGATGAAAACAATAGTTTTGGCAGTTAAAGTTTGAGATTCAATGGTGCCGTAGATCCGTTTGGTCATCAGGTGTTACGAGCCACACCTATGTCTAGCTAGAGTAGTGTGCTAGGCTCAGACTAGAGAAGAAACGGGGAACAAACTGATGAAAGAATGATAACTTGCTCCGACTGGAGCGGTTTAGGAACTGCTGGAAGGCTCTAGGGGAATAAAGATGGAATGTGTCGGGACCCCGATTCTAAGTCACACCGATCTAGCATGTAACACCTCATATCACTTTACGGCCTCACGCACGGTATTCCCACGGGTGTCGCCTTACCATGGCCCGGGACCGTTTGCGCCTTTTGGCTCACGTATATGATAGTGTCGCTAGCATCCATATGACAGAGAACCCGGGCCAACATGACTAATCATGAACCCAAAGTGGCACTAACTTACGGGGATAGGCATACGTGAAACTACATCGAGTATGTCGGTCAGCAGCGTGTGAATCCGGGCTGTAGCAACTGGGCTAACAGGACTCCTGTAAACCGGGCTGTAGCAGGCTAGGGAGGACACCGGATGTCACCGCGTGACATTTCCCCGAAGGGACAGACACAGGAACGAAGTGAATTACATGCCGGCCAGTCTAAGTGTTCCGGAGCAGTAGTGCTGGGCTAGCAGGACTCCGTTAAACTGGGCTGTAGCGGACTACCATGGCTCGGTGGAAGCACTAGACTACATTTCCCCATAAGAGATCTACCAAGGATAGACAACTAGGTTGTCGAATCTTACAAGGTAGGCCACAAGAGTAGAAAGGAATCCGTGAGGAGTAATGTGAAGGTTAAGCTTATAGAATTCCTCATGGAGAAGTGGTTGGCCCTGCTGCAACATGAGATTGTTGCAATAGGACTTACGACTTAGCGCATCCGCCATGACATTGCCCTTGCCTGGGGTGTAGGTAATCCCTAAGTCGTAATCTGAGATCAACTCCAACCAACGTCTTTGCCTAAGGTTCTAATCTGGTTGGGTGAAGATATACTTGAGACTCTGGTGATCGGTGTAAATCCTGCAACGTTTACCAAGAAGGTAATGTCGCCATGTCATAAGTGCACAGACTATGGCTGCAAGCTCTAGATCATGTGCAGGATAATTATCCTCATGTGGATGCAAATATCGAGATGCATAGGCAATCACATGACGATCCTGCATAAGAATGCAACCTAGTCCCTGTCGTGAGGCATCACAATAGATAACAAAGTCCTTAGTGAAATCCGGTGGCACAAGTATGGGAGCAGAAGTCAGGCGTCTTTTCAGCTCCTGAAAACTGTGCTCACATTGCGGGGACCACTCAAACTGTTTATCCTTCTTGAGATGTTCCGTGAGAGGTTTGGCCACTTTGGAGAAGTTTTCAACGAAGCGGCGACAATAACTGGCTAGACCAAGGAAACTCCTAACTTGTTTAACTGTTTCAGGTGGAGTCCAATCAAGAACGGCCTGAACCCTCTCGGGATTGACAGCAATGCCCTTACCAGAGATCACGTGGCCTAGGTAGGTCACTTCTGGCAACCAAAATTCGCACTTGGAGAACATGGCATAAAGGCGGTGCTCTGTGAGTTTTTCTAACACGAGTATAAGATGTTCGGCATGCTCTTCCTCGTTCTTTGAGTAAATAAGAATGTCATCGAGGTAAACCACAACGAACTTATCTAAGTACTCGATGAAGATCGAGTTCATCAAGCGGGAGAATGTAGCTAGAGCATTGGTTAGACCAAAGGACATGACGATGTACTCGTATTGGCCATAACGAGTAACAAAAGCCGTCTTAGGAATGTCCCTGTTTCTGATCTTGATTTGGTGGTAGCCTAACCTCAAATCCATCTTGGAGAAGACTGAGGATCCAGCGAGCTGATCATACAGGTTGTTGATCCTGGGCAGCAGATACTTGTTCTTTATCGTGACCAAATTAACAGGACGATAATCTACAACCATCCGGTCCGTACCATCCTTCTTCTTGACAAAGAGGATGGGGCAAGCCCAAGGAGAGGAAATAAGACGGATGAAACCCTTTTGCAAGGACTCATCAAGATGTTTCTTAAGCTCGGCTAGCTCTAAGGGTGCCATCTTGTAAGGTATCCTAGAAATTGGGGCGGTTCCTGCGATAAGATCTATGAAAAACTCTACATCTCTGTTAGGTGGAATGCCTGGTAGTTCCTCTGGAAAGACATCCGGAAAGTCACGGACTACCGGGATATCTTCAAGGTCTGGGAGAGGGCTGGCATTAAGAGAATAGAGTTGGCTCTTTGCAACTCTGGTGGAGACAGTGACTATCTTGCCAGATGGGTGTGTAAGCTGAACAGACCTGGTGAAACAATCAATCTTGGCATGATGAGCTGTCCTCCAGTCCATACCCAAGATGATGTTAATATCTGAAGACTTGAGGGCTACAAGTGATGCAAGGAATACAATTCTGTCAACAACGATTTCATTACCATGGCTTATTCTGGTCGTTTGCCATCTAGACCCTGGAGTTTGGATTTCAAGCGGGGTGGGCATATCACAAAATGACATGTCGTGCAAACGAGCATAGCCTTCAGAGATGAAGGAGTGAGATGCTCCGGTATCGAATAGAACCGAAGCTGGATGACAGTTGACAAGGAGTGTACCAAGAACGACATCCAGATCATCATGAGCGTCTTTAGCTGAGACGTGATGCACACGTCCATGTTCAATGGAAGCTGACTTGACACTGATCATCTTGCATGGTGGCTTACCACGGCCAACAGGCTTCTCGGGCGGGGGTGGAGCATAGTTGGTTTGAGAGCAGTCACGTGCATAGTGTCCTGGCTCTCCGCATGTGAAGCAAGTCCCTGAAGTAGGATGTGGACCCGCATTGACAGGCAGTCTACCAATAGGCTTGGGTGGAGCATACTGCTGCACTGGGTGAGGCGCCACATGAGATGGCGTCGGTGCATATCCAGGTGGAAGAGCGGAGTTTGGAACCCAAATCTGGCACTTCTGTGAACTAGAACCGGAGGAAGAACCCAAATCACAGGTGTGCTTACGAGACTCCTCGTAGGTGAGCTGAGCTGTCTCTGCGTTAATGGCCTTATTCACAAGAGACTGGAATGTATTGCAATGGTGCAAGTGGAGATCATGACGCAACTTGGGGTTGAGACCCTTCCGGAACCTAGCCTGCTTCTTGGCGTCTGTGGACACTTCTTCCGTAGCATAGCGGGCGAGCTTCTCAAACTCTCTACTGTAAGCATCAATAGCCATCTTACCCTGTGTGAAACTACAGAACTCTTCTCTCTTGCGATCGATTAGGGCTTCAGGAATGTGATGCTCGTGAAAAGCCTCAGTGAAATCTCTCGAGGTAGGAATCTGACCAGCTGGAAGCATAGCCCCATAGTTTGGCCACCAAAGACTAGCAGGACCTTCCAGGTGATATGCAGCATAGGTGACCTTGTCACCTTCAGCTATGTTCGCAGAACGCAGCTTGAGAGTGATACTACGGAGCCAGTCATCTGCATCGAGTGGTTCAATGGAATGATGGAAGGTGGGTGGTTTCAGACAAATGAAATCATGGATGGTCGCTGACTCTTTGCACTGGGGTGCGGTGTTCTCCTCGATACGTGCTAACAAGCGGTTAGCCTCACGCTTGTTCCTCTCCATCTCTAACATGAACTCTTCCAACGAAGGCTGGTCGGGAGGAGCCTCATCCCTATCATCTCCGTGGTTGAGACAACGAGCAACAGAACTTCGGTTAACTGACGACATCCTGAGAAGCGGAACCAAGGACGAGGTCAACAACAACTACAGGATGCAACATGTAGCACAAGGAAATTTAGTATCTCTCAAACTCCTAGGGCAATTCCGGTAGCATAACGGCAGTAAGATGCTCAGAATGAGACATCCTGCTAAAATGGGGTAGTAACATAATCAACATCATCACTCAAGGTTCTGAGATATTACTAAACAGGCTACACCGGAAGTACTCGAAACTGGGGTATGACTCTGATCAACCAATTCTAAGAGACTGCGGAGTAGTAACACGTGATCCTGATAGACAGAAGAGGAAGCCTAGTTCCTTAACCCCGTAGGAAAGATAGGATGACTCAGATCAGAAAGGCATGAGGTAAAAGGAGTAAAAGGAGCCTTACGTTCCCTTCCACAATCAATTCCCTTACATAACTAAAGAATTTCTAGACTCAACTTCGACCAGGTTGGCTTGGAAATCCTACAAGCAGTCAGGCTCTGATACCAAAGCTGTCGGGACCCCGATTCTAAGTCACACCGATCTAGCATGTAACACCTCATATCACTTTGCGGCCTCACGCACGGTATTCCCACGGGTGTCGCCTTACCATGGCCCGGGACCGTTTGCGCCTTTTGGCTCACGTATATGATAGTGTCGCTAGCATCCATATGACAGAGAACCCGGGCCGACATGACTAGTCGTGAACCCAAAGTGGCACTAACTTACGGGGACAGGCATACATGAAACAACATCGAGCATGTCGGTCAGCAGCGTGTGAATCCGGGCTGTAGCAACTGGGCTAACAGGACTCCGGTAAACCGTACTGTAGAAGGCTAGGCAGGACTCCAGATGTCACCGCGTGACATTTCCCCGAAGAGACAGACACAGGAACGAAGTGAATCACATGCCGGCCAGTCTAAGTGTTCCGGAGCAGTAGTGCTGGGCTAGCAGGACTCCAGTAAACTGGGCTGTAGCGGACTACCATGGCTCGGTGGAAGCACTAGACTACATTTCCCCATAAGAGAGGCTACCAAGGATAGACAACTAGGTTGTCGAATCCCACACATAGCAATACACGTTACACGTACGCATAACATGCTAGTATGTGTTGTACAACATGGCATCACAACATAACGCAAACTCATATAGATAAAGGCCCAGAAGGGCCACGTAGCATAAATACAAACAGGGGTCTCTTGACCCATCATTCAGAGCATACAAGCAACAAGCGGAAGCATTACATGTCTGAGTACAGACAACTACAAAAGAAAAAGGATGAAGAGCCTGACTATCTACAACATCCGATCAAGATCGTAGCTGAGGTACAAGCTACTTGTCGAAGTCCACGTAAACTACTAAGACCGAAGTCTCCGCTGCAAAAACATAAATAAAGCAACATGAGTACAAAGGTACTCAGCAAGATTTACATCAGTTCCTATCATACATGCATTTGTATCAAGAAGGTAATGTGGAGTTTAGTTGCAGCAAGCCAGCTTTGACTCAGTGTCTATCATGTACTACGACTGCTGGTAACTCTGTTGAGGTGGCGCACACGAGTCCACTAATCACCACATCAATACTCTACTATGGATTCCTTCCCGTCTCCCTACGAGAAGTCCATCCATAGCACTCACATTTGTCTTGAGCATTTTAGAGTATCCACTTCAAGTTGTCTATGTACCACGTAAGCATCCAAGAAGTCCATAACCGAGGACTCGGCTATTCGAATAGATCATGATAACCCTTCAGGGGTGTACTTCTTCACACACGCTCTCACCACTTATCACCATGTACATGTCATGTATCTCGGCAACCTTCAAGCGGAATCCTGGCGACGGTGTCGGCCACGACCTGACTAACCACACAAGACTGTAGTCCAGGTTTATCGCCTATTCGGGTTCCATCCGGGGTTTCGCTCATAGCCCCAAACAATGTGTACAGGGTTCCCGAGCCCACCATCCGGGTGCCACTCGGTACACCGGGCCACGTGTGCCTAGTCTGTCCCAAGCCCACCTGGGCGGGTGCCACTTGGTAGACTACTAACACTACCTACAAACACCAGAAACTATTTGCGACTCCTGGACAGAGACCAAGTCGGTTAATAAGTCGAGAGGGGTTGAGTTACCGGAACCCAATGTGTGGTAGTATCTAGTCATTGGTCAACATACACAGAACTCAATGCTTAAGGATGGTTCCAGTGAGAGAACCCACCATGTACTCCTACATGGCCTCTCACCGCTACCTTTACCAAATCGTGTTCACATACTTAACTCTCAGCACCAGAACATATCGTAACACTCCAATTCATTCCCAATGAATCAGACCTGACATGACTCTAAGCAATAGCAGGCATGGCATGGTAGGAACACAACATGGCTCAATCAACTCCTACACATGGTAGTGGCTTTCAACTATTTACTGTGGCAATGACAGGTCATGCAGAGGAATGGGTTCAACTACCACAGCATAAAGTAGCAGTTGAATCGCTGTTTTCCTAATGCAATAAAAGAGAGCAGGAGCGAGAGAGTGGGATTGTATCGGAATGAACAAGGGGGGGGGGGTTTGCTTGCATGGTAGATCAACAAAGGGGGCATTGCACCACAGACAGGTACTCGGGATCACTCTCCGGAGCAGGACCTATCGAGAAGGAACGGTGTCGACAATCAAACACAAGCATATGCAACAATATGATGCATGAATATGGCATGAATATGTGATGTGGTTTGTGCTAATGCATCTAGCATTCTATTTGGAAGAGGTCCATTTGAACCAAGGGTTCTAATGCAACTCTAAATTAAGCCTTTATAAATGCCATTCATGTGTTTTCGCATATACAACATGTATAAGTTGGTTTGTCATGCATGAAAATGGTACAGATGGATAGATTGAATTTTTCTGATAATTTTCCATATATAAATTATTTCAATCTGAGCTAGGTTGAATTTATATGAATTTTGAAGTTTTGGCTATTTTCTGGAATTTCCTGTTTTAAAATAATTCCAGGAAATGATAACTGCGTCAGCATGACGTCATCACCATGTCAGCGAGTCAACGTGGCTGTCCAGGTCAATTCTGACGTGTGGGGCCACATGTCAGTGTCATAGTTAATTAACAGAGTTAATTAATTTTTAAACTAATCCTAAACTAAAAATTAGCAGAGCCGGGCCCCACATGTCATTGACTCTGGGTGGTCAAACACCAGGTCAACTGGGAGGTTAGACCCGGTCAACCCCACCGGCGTTTAGCTGCCGGCGAGGCCGAACGCGGAGGAGGGCTCGGGATCACCATTCCGGCGACCAAATGGGCGGAGGAGACCACAGGGGCGAAGCGCGCGCTCGTCCGCACTAATCGGAGCAAGTGGGAGAGGTGGGGGCGGCCGGAGCTCGCTGGAGCGAAGCTCGAGGCGGCGGCCGGAGTTCGGCTTCAAGCGGGATCGGGCTGTGGGGCACGGGGAGGCCACCCGAGGGGCTCTGCGGCACCCTCGTGGAACCAGGAGCACGATGGTGTGCTTGGTTTGGGCGGAGGCGGGCCAAAATGACGGCGGCGACATGGACGGCGGTGAGGAGCTACGGCCGCGGCGGGGAAACGGTGCTAGAGCGCGCGTTAGCAAGGGGGAGAAGAGGGGTTTGGTAGAAGAGCTCACGACGATTCGTCGGGTGTGCTCAGCGGCTCGGGAGAGGTGTCGGAGCGGCCGCACGGTCTCCGGCGATCTCGGACGCCCGAGGTTGAAGACGAGGTTGGTGAAGCCGTTGTGGGGCTTCCGGCAATGCGTGGCTCGGTGAAGAGCTTCAACGCGAGCAGACGGAGCTCATGGGCATGGAGAGGAGGCGAGTCAGTGGTTCTGGGCGCGGCAATGGCGCACGGCGGTGACGGTAGAGCTCGGTCTGAGGAGAGAGAGCAGAGGAGGCAGGGAAGGGGGGAATGAGAGTGAGAGTCTTAATTCCCCTAGAGCCTTCCGGCAGTTCCTAAACTGCTCCAGTCGGAGCACGTTATCATTCTTGTTAGTTCTGAGCGAATTCCCTCGGTATGATCATTCTTTCATCAGTTTTCCCTGTTTCTTCTCTAGTCTAAGCCTAACACATTATTCTAGCTAGACATGGGTGTGGCTCATAACACCTGATGACGAAACGGATCACGAAACCATCAAATCTCAAACTTTAACTGCCAATACTATTGTTTTTCATTCTGCAGTCCCTTTTTGAATTACTAAACGTCATTATTTTGGCCGAGATTTCCAGGAACAATTTCTTGGGGTTTGTGTGCACGTATTTCAAATCATAAGGACCTAAAAATTACAAGTCATTCCATCTTTATTCCCCTAGAGCCTTCCAGCAGTTCCTAAACCGCTCCAGTCGGAGCACATTACCATTCTTGTTAGTTCTGAGCGAATTCCCTCGGTATGATCATTCTTTCATTAGTTTGTTCCCTGTTTCTTCTCTAGTCTGAGCCTAGCACACTATTCTAACTATTAATGGGTGTGGATCGTAACACCTGATGTCCAAACGGATCTACGGCACCATCGAATCTCAAACTTTAACTGCCAAAACTATTGTTTTTCATCCTGTAGTCCCTTTTAGAATTACTAAACGTCCTTTTTCGGCCGAGATTTCCAGGAATGCTTTCGCGCGGTTTGTGTGCACGTATTTCAAATCATACGGACCTAAAAATTAGAAGTCATTCCATCTTTATGCCCCTAGAGCCTTCCAGCAGTTCCTAAACCGCTCAAGTCGAAGCACGTTATCATTCTTGTTAGTTCTGAGTGAATTCCCTCGGTATGATCACTCTTTCATTAGTTTGTTCCCCGTTTCTTCTCTAGCCTAAGCCTAACACACTATTCTAGCTAGACATGGGTGTGGCTCGTAACACCTGTTAACCAAACGGATCTACGGCACCATCGAATCTCAAGCTTTAACTGCCAAAACTATTGTTTTCATCCTGTAGTCCCCTTTAAAATTACTAAACGTCATTTTTTGGGCCGAGTTATCTAGGAACGCTTTCTTGGGGTTTGTGTGCACGTATTTCGAATCATACAGACCTAAAAATTAGAAGTCATTCCATCTTTATTCCCCTAGAGCCTTCCAGCAGTTCCAAAACCGCTCCAATCGAAGCACGTTATCATTTTTATTAGTTCTGAGTGAATTCCCTTGGTATGATCATTCTTTCATCAGTTTGTTCCCCGTTTCTTCTCTAGCCTGAGCCTAACACACTATTCTAGCTAGACATGGGTGTGGCTCGTAACACCTGATGACCAAACGAATCTACGGCACCATCGAATCTCAAACTTTAACTGCCAAAACTATTGTTTTCATCCTGTAGTTCCTTTTAAAATTACTAAACGTCATTTTTTGGGCCGAGTTATCTAGGAACGCTTTCTTGGGGTTTGTGTGCATGTATTTCGAATCATACGGACCTAAAAATTAGAAGTCATTCCATCTTTATTCCCCTAGATCCTTCCAGCAGTTCCAAAACCGCTCCAGTCGAAGCACGTTATCATTTTTATTAGTTCTGAGTGAATTCCCTTGGTATGATCATTCTTTCATCAGTTTGTTCCCCGTTTCTTCTCTAGCCTGAGCCTAACACACTATTCTAGCTAGACATGGGTGTGGCTCGTAACACCTGATGACCAAACGAATCTACGGCACCATCGAATCTCAAACTTTAACTGCCAAAACTATTGTTTTCATCCTATAGTACCTTTTAAAATTACTAAACGTCATTTTTTGGGCTGAGATTTCCAGGAACGCTTTCGCGCGGTTTGTGTGCACGTATTTCAAATCATACGGACCTTAAAATTAGAAGTCATTCCATCTTTATATCCCTAGAGCCTTCCAGCAGTTCCTAAACCTCTCCAGTCGGAGCACGTTATCATTCTTGTTAGTTCTGAGCGAATTCCCACGGTATGATCATTCTTTCATCAGTTTGTTCCCTGTCTCTTCTCTAGCCTGACCTAACACACTATTCTAGCTAGACATGGGTGTGGACCATAACACCTGATGACCAAACGGATCTACGGCACCATCGAATCTCAAACTTTAACTACTAAAAGTATTGTTTTTCATCCTGTAGTCCCTTTTAGAATTATTAAACGTCCTTTTTTTGGGCTGTGATTTCCAGGAATGCTTTCTCGAGGTTTGTGTGCATGTATTTCAAACCATACGGACCTAAAAATTAGAAGTCATTCCATCTTTATTCCCCTAGAGCCTTCCAGCGGTTCCTAAACCGCTCAAGTCGGAGCACGTTATCATTCTTGTTAGTTCTGAGCGAATTCCCTTGGTATGATCATTCTTTCATCAGTTTGTTCCCTGTTTCTTCTCTATTCTGAGCCTAGCACACTATTCTAGCTATTAATGGGTGTGGAGCCTAGCACCTGATGACCAAACGGATCTACGGCACCATCGAATCTCAAACTTTAACTGCCAAAACAATTGTTTTTCGTCTTCTAGTCCCTTTTAGAATTATTAAACGTCCTTTTTTTGGGCCATGATTTCCAGGAACGCTTTCTCAGGGTTTGTGTGCACGTATTTCAAATCATACAGACCTAAAAATTAGAAGTCATTCCATCTTTATTCCCCTAGAGCCTTCCAGCAGTTCATAAACCGCTCCAGTCGGAGCATGTTATCATTCTTGTTAGTTCTGAGTGAATTCCCTCGGTATGATCATTCTTTCATCAGTTTGTTCCATGTTTCTTCTCTAGCCTGAGCCTAACACACTATTCTAGCTAGACAAGGGTGTGGCTCGGAACACCTGATGACCAAACGGATCTACGGCACCATCGAATCTCAAACTTTAACTGCCAAAACTATTGTTTTTCATCCTGTAGTCCCATTTAGAATTATTAAACGTCCTTTTTTGGGCCGTGATTTCCAGGAACGCTTTCTAGTGGTTTGTGCGCACGTATTTCAAACCACACGGACCTAAAAATTAGAAGTCATTCCATCTTTATTCCCCTAGAGCTTCCAGCAGTTCCTAAACCGCTCAAGTCGGAGCACGTTATCATTCTTGTTAGTTCTGAGCGAATTCCCTCGGTATGATCATTCTTTCATCAGTTTGTTCCCTGTTTCTTCTCTATTCTGAGCCTAGCACACTATTCTAGCTATTAATGGGTGTGGATCCTAACACCTGATGACCAAACGGATCTACGGCACTATCGAATCTCAAACTTTAACTGCTAAAACAATTGTTTTTCGTCTTGTAGTCCCTTTTAGAATTAATACACGTCCTTTTTTTGGGCCATGATTTCCAGGAATGCTTTCTCGGGGTTTGTGTGCACGTATTTCATATCATACGGACCTAAAAACTAGAAGTCATTCCATCTTTATTACCCTAGAGCCTTGTAGCAGTTCCTAAACTGCCCCAGTTGGAGCACGTTATCATTCTTGTTAGTTCTGAGCGAATTCCCTCGGTATGATCATTCCTTCATCAGTATGTTCCCTGTTTCTTCTCTAGTCTGAGCCTAACAAATTATTCTAGCTAGACATGGGTGTGGATCGTAACACCAGATGACCAAACGGATCTACGGCACCATCGAATCTCAAACTTTAACTGCCAAAACTATTGTTTTTCATCCTGTCGTCACTTTTAGAATTATTAAACATCCTTTTTTTGGCCGTGATTTCCAGGAACGCTTTCTCGGGGTTTGTGTGCACGTATTTCAAACCATATGGACCTAAAAAATAGAAGTCATTCCATCTCTATTCCCCTAGAGCCTTCCAACAGTTCCTAAACCACCCTAATCAGAGCACGTTATCATTCTTGTTAGTTCTGAGCGAATTCCCTCGGTATGATCATTCTTTCATCAGTTTTTTCCCCGTTTCTTCTCTAGTCTGAGCCTAGCACACTATTCTAGCTATTAGTGGGTGTGGAGCCTAACACCTGATGACCAAACGGATCTACGGCACCATCGAATCTCAAACTTTAACTGCCAAAACTATTATTTTTCGTCATGTGGTCCCTTTTAGAATTAGTAAACGTCCTTTTTTGGGCCATGATTTCCAGGAACGCTTTCTCGGGGTTTGTGTGCACGTATTTCAAATCATACGAACCTAAAAATTAGAAGTCATTCCATCTTTATTCCCCTAGACCCTTCTAGGAGTTCCTAAACCGCTCCAGTCGGAGCATGTTATCATTCTTGTTAGTTCTGAGTGAATTCCCTTGGTATGATCATTCTTTCATCAGTTTGTTCCCCATTTCTTCTCTAGCCTGAGCATAACACACTATTCTAGCTAGACATGGGTGTGGCTCGTAACACCTGATGACCGAACGAATCTACGGCACCATCGAATCTCAAGCTTTAACTGCCAAAACTATTGTTTTTCATTCTGTAGTCCCTTTTAGAATTACTAAACATCCTTTTTTGGGCCGAGATTTCCAGAAACGCTTTCGCGCGGTTTGTGTGCAAGTATGTCAAATTGTAACACCTGATGACCAAACGGATCTACGGCACCATCGAATCTCAAACTTTAACTGCCAAAACTATTATTTTTCGTCATGTAGTCCCTTTTAGAATTATTAAACGTCCTTTTTTGGGCCGAGATTTCCAGGAACGCTTTCTCGGGGTTTGTGTGCACGTATTTCAAATCATACGGATACAAAAATAAGAAGTCATTCCATCTTTATTCCCCTAGAGCCTTCCAGCAGTTCCAAAACCGCTCCAGTCGAAGCACGTTATCATTTTTATTAGTTCTTAGTGAATTCCCTTGGTATGATCATTCTTTCATCAGTTTGTTCCCCATTTCTTCTCTAGCCTGAGCCTAACACACTATTCTAGCTAGACATGGGTGTGGCTCGTAACACCTGATGACCAAACGAATCTACGGCACCATCGAATCTCAAACTTTTACTGCCAAAACTATTGTTTTCATCCTATAGTCCCTTTTAAAATTACTAAACGTCATTTTTTGGGCTGAGATTTCCACGAACGCTTTCGCGCGGTTTGTGTGCACGTATTTCAAATCATACCGACCTTAAAATTAGCAGTCATTCCATCTTTATATCCCTAGAGCCTTCCAGCAGTTCCTAAACCTCTCCAGTCGGAGCACGTTATCATTCTTGTTAGTTCTGAGAGAATTCCCTCGGTATGATCATTCTTTCATCAGTTTGTTCCCTGTTTCTTCTCTAGCCTGACCTAACACACTATTCTGGCAAGACATGGGTGTGAATCATAACACCTGATGACCAAACGGATCTACGGCACCATCGAATCTCAAACTTTAACTGCCAAAAGTATTGTTTTTCATCCTGTAGTCCCTTTTAGAATTATTAAACGTCCTTTTTTTGGGCCGTGATTTCCAGGAACGCTTTCTCGGGGTTTGTATGCATGTATTTCAAACCATACAGACCTAAAAATTAGAAGTAATTCCATCTTTATTCCCCTAGAGCCTTCCAGCAGTTCCTAAACCGCTCAAGTCGGAGCACGTTATCATTCTTGTTAGTTCTGAGCGAATTCCCTCAGTATGATCATTCTTTCATTAGTTTGTTCCCCATTTCTTCTCTAGCCTGAGCCTAACACACTATTCTAGCTAGACATGGGTGTGGCTCATAACACCTAATGACCAAACGGATCTACGACACCGTCGAATCTCAAACTTTAACTGCCAAAACTATTGTTTTTCATCCTGTAGTCCCTTTTAGAATTACTAAACGTCCTTTTTTGGGCCGAGATTTCCATGAACACTTTCTCAGGGTTTGTGAGCACGAGTTTCAAATCATACGGACCTAAAAATTAGAAGCCATTCCATCTTTATTCCCCTAGAGCCTTCCACCAGTTCCTAAACCGCTCCAGTCAGAGCACGTTATCATTCTTGTTAGTTCTGAGTGAATTCTCTCGGTATGATCATTCTTTCATCAGTTTGTTCCCCGTTTCTTTTCTAACCTGAGCCTAACACACCATTCTAGCTAGACATGGGTGTGGACATGGGTGTGTCTCGTAACACCTGATGACCAAACGGATCTACGGCACTATCGAATCTCAAACTTTAACTGCCAAAACTATTGTTTTTCATTATGTAGTCCCTTTTAGAATTACTAAGCATCCTTTTTTGGGCTGAGAATTCCAGGAATGCCTTCTCGGGGTTTGTGTGCACGTATTTCAAATCATATGGACCTAAAAATTAGAAGTCATTCCATCTTTATTTGTCAAGACCCCGATTCCAAGTCACATCGATCTAGCCGGTAACACCTCATATCACTTTGCGGCCTCACGCATGGTATTCCCACGGGTGTCGCCTTACCATGGCCCGGGACCGTTTGCGCCTTTTGGCACACATATATGATAGTGTCGCTACCATCCATATGATAGAGAACCCGGGCCGACATGACTAGTCATGAACCGAAAGTGGCACTAACTTACGGGGACAGGCATACATGAATCAACATCGTGCATGTCGGTCAGCATCGTGCGAATCCGGGCTATAGCACTGGGCTAACAGGACTCCGATGAACCGGGCTATAGCAGGCTAGGCAGGACTCCAGGTGTCACCGCGTGACATTTCCCCGAAGGGACAGACACAGGAACAAAGTGAATCACATGCTGGCCAGTCAAGTTTTCTGGAGCAGTAGTGTTGGGCTAGCAGGACTCCGTTGAACCGGGCTGTAGCGGACTACTATGGCTCATGGAAACACAAGACTACATTTCCACATAAGAGAGGCTACCAAGGATAAACAACTAGATTGTCGGATCCCACACATACCAAGCATTTCAATTATACACACAATATGCTCGATATGTGCAAATACAACATGGCATCACAGCATAACTCTACGACTCAAGTAATTATTCATTAGGCTCCGAGGAGCGAGATATTACAAACATGGGTCTCATGACCCAACACCCAGAGCATACAGGTCCAAGCACATGTGGAATCTTAGCATGTCTGAGTACAGACATCTACAAATGAAAAAGGCTGAGAAGCCTGACTATCTACCATATCCTGCCGGGGGCACATGATCGTAGCTCAGGTATCAAGCTAAACTTCAAAGTCCACACAGAACTACTAGCAAGACTAACGTCTCTCTACAAAACATAAAATAGGAAAACGTGAGTACAAATGTACCCAGCAAGACTTACATCAGAACTATCTACATATGCATCGGTATCAATAAAGGGGTCGTGGAGTTTGACTGCAGCAAGCCAGCTTTGACTCAGTGGCTATCCTGAACTACGACTGCAAGTAACTCTTTTGAGGTGGCGCACACGAGTCCACATATTCACCATATCAACACACCACTATGGATCCGCTCCCGTCTCCCTACGAGAACGCCATCCATAGCACTCACGCTTATCTTGCGCATTTTAGAGTATCCACTTTCACTTGTCTATGAACTGTACAGGCAACCCAGAAGTCCTTTACCGCGGACATGGCTATTCGAATAGATGATGTTAACCCTGCAGGGGTGTACTTCTTCACACACGCTCTCGCCACTTACCACCATGTACACATCGTGTATCTCGGCAACCTTCAAGCGGAAGCCTGGCGAGGGAGTCGGCCACGACCTGACTAACCACACAAGTCTCTAGTCCAAGTTTATCGCCTATTCGGGTTCCATCCGCAAGGAGATCCGGCCGGGGTGTCGCTCACAGCCCCAAACGATGTGTGCAGGGTTCCCAAGCCCACCTCGACGGATGGATCTACGCTTGGTACACTTTGCCACAGTGCCTAGTCTGTCCCAAGCCCACCTGTACGGGGTACCACTTGGTAGACTACTAACGCTACCTACAAACACCAGAAACTAGTTGCAACTCCTGGACAGAGATCAAGTTGATCAATAAGTCGAGAGAGCTTGGAGCGCCCAGAGCCCAATATGTGGTAGTAACTGTTCATGGATCACAAACACAGAACTCAGTTCCTGAGGACAGCTGCAATGAGACAACCCACCATGTACTCCTACATGGCCTCTCACCGCTACCTTTACCAAATCGTGTTCACACACTTAGCTCTCAACAGTAGGACATGTTCACCACATTCCAATTCACTAGTAGAAAACATGGCTTTGGAACCGGGGCAATATTCACATTAGTCCCAGTTCAGTCACGAACCGGGACTAATGTGAGCATTGGTCCCGGTTCGTGTGGCTAAGGCATTTCTCCCGGTTCACCTGAGCCCTTTAGTCCCGGTTTAAGACACGAACCGGGACTAAAGGGTGCGATGACCTTTAGTCCCGGTTCGTGCCTCAAACCAGGACTAAAGATTAGACCTTTAGTCCTGGTTTGAGAAACGAACCGGTACAAATGGGGTTGAGACCTTTAGTCCCGGTTCGTGCCACGAACGGGTACTAAAGGTCCCATTTTCAAACTCTACCCCCCCAGTGGATCGCCTTTTCAGTTTTAAAAAAAATAAAAGAAAATGATGGAAATGTCAAAAAAAATAAAAGAAAATAAGTTTCCCATGTGATATGTGGTCTAGTTGTTGGGAAAATTTGCAAATGTGAATTTTGACTTTATTTGCAAAATCTCTTTGGAATTTGTAAAAATGGGCATAACTTTTGTGTACTAACTCGGATGAAAAAGTTTTTTATATGAAAAATCATCTACTCAAAAAGTTACATCCGAATTTAACATTGGAAACCCCGTTAAACATTTTCAAAATCCTCAAAAACCTAATAGAAAAAAGTTACGGGGCTTTTAAGATCTAGAGTGGAAAAAATCGAAAAAAATTCAAACAGTGGGCAAACTGTGGTCAAACAATGGTCAAACTAATTATTCTAGAATATTAGTGTTACGAAATAATTATTTCAGTTATTTTGAATTTTGGTCAAATCTGGTCAAACTGTGGTCAAACTGTGGTCAAACAATGGTTAAACTAATTATTCAAGAAATATTAGTGTTACTAAATAATTATTGTTTTTTAAAACAATAGTTTCAAACTCAAACAGTGAAATGTGTCACTTCATGCTCAAGCAAAATTCCTGAAGGTTAATAGGATTGACATCTTATTATTGTCAGGAAAACAACAAGTGCAGACTTGGAGCGAGGGAGAATAGAACCCGGAAGTTAAGCGTGCTCAGGCTGGGGGAGTGGGAGGATGGGTGACCGTTCGGGAAGTTCAATGACTTGGAATGAGGGGTGATTAGAGGATAAATTGAGCAGTGAAGAGGGGTGGTGATTACAGACTAGAGGTTAAAAAAATTCAGAAATTTGAAAATAAAAAATATTCAATTTTTTTTTCAAAAAAAATCATAAAATTTCCTTTAGTCCCGGTTGGTGTTACCAACCGGGACTAAAGGTGGAGCTCCACGTGGCCGCGCCCTTTAGTCCCGGTTCGAAAACCGGGACTAAAGGGCCTTACCAACCGGGACAAAAGCTCCTTTTTCTACTAGTGATTCATCCCCGATGGATCAGACCTGACTCAACTCTAAGCAGTAGCAGGCATGACAACAAGCATGAATGAGTAGGCACATCAGGGCTCAAACAACTCCTACTCATGCTAGTGGGTTTCATCTATTTACTGTGGCAATGACAGGTCATGCGGAGGGAAGGGGTTCAAGTACCATAGCATGGAACAGTTCAAACGTTATTGTCCTAATGCAGTAAAAGAGAGCAGGAGCGAGAGAGTGGGATTGTATCGGAATGAACAAGGGGGTTTTGCTTGCCTGGCACTTCTGAAGATAGTATAGCTCTTCATCGGTGTCATCGATCACATCGTCGGAAACATCGTCTACTAAGAGGGAACAACCACCGACAAACACAAAAGGAACCACAATCAATGCAATGCACATTCATATGAATGATATGTCATATTAAAGTACTAAATTGACCTAGTGCAACAGTTAGTCATATTCATTGTAGTGGAATTCAAACCTATAGCAAATTCCAACTCCAAAACTAATTACCATTTATTCCATAATCATGAATTGTCCTATTCAGTGAGGTTAACTTGCTCAAACATGCATGAACATGGCATAAACAGATTATTTGGATTTTTTCAATCATTTTTCATATATAAATTATTTCCATCTGAGTTACAGTTCATTTTCTATGGATTTTAGAAGTTTTAACTAATTTCTGGGATTTCCTGAATTATCTTAAATCCAGAAAATCCTATATTGCGTCAGGATGACATCAGGAGGTCAACAGGGCCAGTCCAGGTCAAACCTGATGTGTCGGGTCCACACGTCAGTGACACTGGGCTAGTTAGTGTCGCTGACATGTGGGCCGGGTCAACGGCCAGGTCAGTGCGGTCAACTCTGGCTTGTGGGTCCCGTTGGGTTTTAAACTAATCTAAACTAAGACAAAACGGAGGTTAATTAGGGCCATGGGCCAATGTGTCATTGAGTCAGGGGGTTAATCAGCAGGGTCATTAGTGGCTAATGATGGCCACGTCATCTCACCGGAGTTCGACGCCGACCAGCACACAGACGCGGCGACGATGATCGGGATGGCTGCTCTGGTGACTAAATCGATGGCCAAGCCAACCTACGAAGAGCTGGGGCTCGTGCGCATCCAACTGTGGCAGGGGGAGGGCGCAAGGTGACCGGAGTAGGGTTCGGCGTCGACCTCGGCGGCGGCCGGAGCTACTGCGTCAAGCAGAAAGGGGCTGCGGAGCACGACAGGAGGAGCTGGGTGATGCGTTCGGCTCCTAGGAGCTCGGTGAGCACGGCGACACGCTCAAAGGCGGCGGAGGCGGCTCTTGCCACGACAACGACATAGCAGGGCGGTGGCGAGCTTCGGCCATGGCGGGATTCGGCGTTAGAGGACACGCTAGAGGAAGGGGACATGGGGGATTATAGAGGAGCTCATAGAGGACTCGCAGAGCAGGTCAGTGGGCTCGGGGGCGGCGTGGAGACGGTGAATCAGAGCCGGCGATTTTTGGTGCCCGTCGGTGAAGATGACGACGTTGGCGTCACTACAGGGCTCCTGGCTTCGCATGGCTCGGCGATGAGGAAGAGGGCGATGCGTCGGATCCGTTGGGCGGTACGGAGAGGGGTAGGGTGGCCGGTGGTCATGCGGACGGCGGACAGCGGCGACGAGCTCCGCTCGGGCGCGTGTGGGAAGAGAGCAGAGGAGGGGGAAAGGAGCGCGGGCAGAGTGAGAGGGGTCGGGGGGTGCGTGTCGGCGTCAAGGGCGTCCAGAGCGACGTCGGGGAGGCGGCGGGAAGCAGGAGGTGGCCGAGGCGCGTGGCCGCACGCAAGGGGCACACGCCCGGCATCCTTCTGTCCCAAGGAAGGGGACGACTAGCACAGCCAGATGGACTGGGCCGTTCTGGGCCGGACCAGTGGGCGCCAGGTTAGTTCTCTCTCTCTCTATTAATAATTTGTTCTGCTTTTCTATTTTTGTTATTTTGTTTTGATTTAGTAAAATACTAAACCATTTTATAAAATCCTGGAAATAATTAGGGGTGCTGTCTGAATTATTCTAGTGACCGATAACAACTTCCAACATTTTTGGATCATCTAAAATATATATAGCATTTAAATAGCTCCAATTCAAATATGTTTGAATTAATTCAAAGCCCAAATATGTCCTGCAAAAATGTAAACCATTTTTGGTAGATGCTTCCACCTCCATCCAGAAATGTTGAACATTTTCAGAGGGCATTTTGAGTTCAATGAAAAAGATTTTATTTTGACCCTAGTTGAATTCATTTGCTGCTAGGGTTTAAGCATCCCCATTTCAAAATTAATAGAAATTGAAAATGATGCATGGATGCAATGCCACTAATTACAAGAAGATTTCTAGGGCTGTGACAACTCACCCCCACTAAACAAGAATCTCGTCCCGAGATTCAAGACGTGAGGTAAGAAGACAGAGGGGGCACAAGACCAACACAATCTTCGCGGTCCAAGTTGCACTTCATAAGAACGTTGATTCGATCACCATCTTTGTCTCGATGTCTTACCAACACGACAATGAGAGGAAAGGGAAAACTCTAGTAGGATCGATCTTCTTGAAGGTCGAACAACTCAAGATCAACTCATGGAGTGAGACATTGAAAACAATATCTCGAGCTGAGACACGAAGCATACATCCAGAGGGATGGAGTGAAACAGATGACGACGATTCACTAGGTAGGCAACAATTCCACGCTTAGAGAGATGGTGGATGGTGTCAAGGTGGCGAGATTTTTTTTTGCCATGATCCCGTAACGGGGCACCTTGGAAAAGGTGACTCGTTGAACTGCTCCCTTAAGTGGCAAAAAGAATTACTTTTGGTCCATAGATCATTGAAACTCTTCATACCAGCTTAAGGCAATTTACAATTGATCGTTTGAAAGAGCTCGAAGAAAAGGCATACTCGGGCTAGGATGGATGATGTGGACTACCTTGTTGAAGACAACGCAATTGATGACTTTTGCTTATCACTGGAAATGGATGGGACCCATGACAGGACCACTTTTGAAGATGATCCTGGACAGCAACTGCCGAGAGGGCCAGCCCATGGGAAATTGGCACAATGGCGGTGCAAGCTGGGAACAAAATGCAATTGTTGGGAATGTTCCAACCATCATATCTGCTTGAGATTCAGATCTGGTTGGTGTTAGGATATTCCAGACTCAGCATGTCCGAAAAGAAAGTTTGCAACACAATCGACGAGATGACGTTGCGAGATTCTCGGGATATGAACTATGATAGCAGGCTCCAAAACATGAGCCGGTTCTGCTACATACATGTGAGCATGTTGTCCAAGACAAGAATGACCACATAGTAGTCTTATAATAAAACACTACCGAGTTCTGGTTGGGAACCACCATTGAGGATATCGAAGCCCTTGCATAAGTCTGAATCCTAAGAAGGAACTTCTTCTCCTTGAACAAATCAATCAGTGGCTTGGTGTGCTAGGAACACATATGGAGTGGAGGTAATTAATCTACCAAACCATAGAGTACTTCACACATATGCATGACTGAGTTGGGATGATTCCAAGGGAAACAAAACAAACCTTTCTCAAATTCATGGCAGCAACTTACACCTAATGCACGTGAACTTGGAGAAAGTCACTTCTTGCACCCAATCATATGCCTTATGAACGGAACACGAAGGCATTGCTTACCAAGTTTCCAACACTAGCTTAATGTTTAACACGAATCATGGGGGAGACAAGATGCTGCTGATGGGCTCAACAGCAACTCATCGGAATTTCCATATCACTGGACTTCCACCATCATGTGAACACGGTGATAGCATTGGACAGACCAAAAGATGTAATGGTGTATTCTCGAGGGATCAACCACGAGTAAGACAACATTACGAACATCGTTGGTCCTGTTTGACTTGACGATAGCCCATACTCAAGTCAAAGTTTTGACAAGAAAATAGATCCAACAACTGATCACGAGGACGAATTGATAGAGATATCATGTTTGTTCAGCACACACACACGAGATATCCCTTAGTGAAGAACTAAGTCAGGCAAGCTTTTATCTTCCAACTCTCCAAGTTGTTTTTTAGCTTATCGAACTAGCTTAGGGGTATCCAACATGGAATCTTGGAGAATGGGTGGTTTTAGAGTAAAACCAACATGATCACGAGCTCAACATAACAGTCAGGGGAAAACATGGTAATACTTCCGAGAAGATATCCGGAAAATCACGAACCATTGATATGTCTCTAAACTTGAGAGCAATCTTGCTTTTCAGGGCAAGACGATGTGATCGAAGAGCAAGGGATTCAATCCTAGCTCAAAGATCGAAGAGTGCACCAGAAAAATGGTCTAGGTAGCACAATCTATCTTAAGATGATGATTCGATAACCATCATGCAAACAATGAAATTTATCATCCATTAACTACCAAGCAACGTGGTTGCTAGGATCGATTGATAGACAGTGGTCGGAATACAAGTGAAGAGTAACAACTCAAGGAACATATATCTTTCTGAGTTGTGGATGCCTAGATTAGTATGTCGAGCAAAGCTCAACATTTCTTCTGGATAACTGTGACACCCCAAAATTTTAACCTTGTTTTGTTAATTAAATTTTGCTAGGAAGTTAAAACTTTTCCTTTCTGGGCTCCCTTTTGATTTTTTAAACATTTCCTTCCTATTTATCATGGAGCTGTTTCCTTCAGTGAAAACTTTTCAAATGTGTTATTGGACTTGTTTATCCTCTCAAGAAAAACTTTTCTTTTATCAGTGGAATTAATTACATAATTTATTAATCATAATCATTTTTTTTGAAAAATGGTTTCCCATGATTTTATGGTCCTATTTGAACTGCAACCCTTTTATAGATCCATTCAAAAATCCCAGAAAATTTGGAGATGTCATGTGATATTTTAAAACATTTTTGTGCAAAAATATCTTCTATCCATTGGAAATATTGAGCTCTACACCATTCTTTCAGATCTGGTCCAGTGGGCAATTTTGCACTACAGCCTATTTAAATATTTCTTTATAGCCTTCACCAAAATTATGGGATGTCAGCGGTAGCATGCAATTCAACTTTATGCAAAAACCTAGTGATGTTCTTTGGAAAAATTGAGTGAATCAACCTCTTTTCTATTCTGGTCCAACTTGAGGATTTGTACAGCAACCACATTTTTAGTTGCTCCTTTATCCATGATTCCTTTTCCTACTTGTAGTCCTTCCTACAAAACCCCTAAGTCCAGGAGCATGCACCCATTGGAATATTTTTGGTTCATGTAGTAATGCCATTTACCTCCTGTCCAGAATTGAAGTTTTGCAAAACTTGCACTAGCAAGTTTGTGCTTTGGACAAACTAACCTTACCACCCTCTCATCCATCTAAAGAGACCCCACTCTGGAAGATTTGGCCACCCCAAGTACTTCCTAAATGCCTCTGGCATTCTGTCAAACACCTTGAGAGCATGGACAGATTGGGCATGAGTTTTTGTTTACATTATGAACTTGATCCCCTGACCAGACAGCATGTCCCATGGATTTGCCCTAGCCTACAACCCCACCCTGTTAACCCTCTTGTGGTTTAGAGCCCCCTAGCATGCATTAGCATTTTGTCGAGCACGTTCCGTGTGTGCTCTGGGCGCGAGCAGAGCACGCGTTTTGCATGTGCCGCGCCCGAGCCGATGCGCCCCTGGTTTTGCCCTCACTGCAGAGCCGCACCACACACTCCCCTACTCACCGCAACACGCCAAGCAGCCCCTCACAACGTCTCCGGCAGGCCAGGAGCTAGCCGCCACGGCCGCCCGACAGCCCCTGCTCAGGTCGGCACCGCCCGAGCCTCTCCCGCTCGCCACCTGCCCCCTGGAGCAGCGCCAGCTCATCCACAAGCATGTCCACTAGCGCTCGTCACCGCCACGATGCCCTAGCTACAGAATGGCGGTCGCCGGCGACCTTATCCGCGGCCACCGTCGGAACCGACCCCGCTCGCCTATTTAAGGAACCCCGAGCTCCTCCGAGCACTCGGGCAGCCTCACACTGTCCTCCTAGTGCCCCCGTTGCCGTCAATTGAAGAGGAAGAGGCCGTCTTCCCCGACTCCGGCCTGTTCGGCCGCCGCCGCCTCCCGGCTCCGTTTGGCACAACCAGAGCCTCCCCGGCCCTCCCAACGACACCAATCGACTCCACTCCATCTTGCGGTGCCGCCCAGACCCCCAGCTGCGACGAAAAGCCACCGTAGCCCCAAACTCACTTTGCTCCCGAAGCCACTGGCCGCCGCGAAGCTCGTCGACGGCGATTCCCTCCACCTCCAACGACCCTACAACCACCGGAAGGATCGCCCTAGATCCACGGATCCATCCCCGCCCTCAGCTCCCCACAAGGACCCGCCGTTCGCCGGCGACGATCGCCGGAGTCCCGCCCCCGCTCGGGCAGAGGAAGAAGAGGGAGGGCGACTGGTCAAACCTGACCAGTGGGCCAGGCAGGCCCACTGTCAGTGACCCACGCACGGTCCACGCTGGATAAGTGGAGGCACGTTTCCAGAGTACGCCTTCACGTGTACGTATATATTCAAACCGTTTTCTTTTTCTGTTTTTTTAAATAACAGAATATTGACTAAACTTTGACTGGCTATAACTTTTCCAATATAACTCCAAATGAGTTGAATCTTTTTCCTACCTCTCTCAAAAATTGTCTAGTTTATTTTAAGATTTATTTCAAAGAAATTCAGACAACTTTTTTGTGCTGTTTTTAAAGTATGTGTTGTTTGAATATTTTGAATAGGATTTTTTTTGGAGAGAGGAGAAAACTTTCAAAAGTTTTGGAGTGCACCCTGCCTTACCACACCTTGAAAGGCAAGCATACTGAACCCTGGCATAATATTTTGCGTGCATTGTTGGACACGATTATGACACCACCTCAATACGTGGAACTCATTATTTTATGTGGTGATGTGATCGTTGTATAAATGCTTATTTTAAACTTCCTTGTTGTTGGATATGGACATGTTTGTGATAATGATCATCCTCGTATGCCTTTCGTGCCTACCGGAAGGAAGACGAGAAAGCCTCTGTCTTGGGTAGATCCGAGCTTGTCCCTAGTTCCTCGTTGAGACGAGCATGTCCGGCATGGCATGAGGGGTACGATGAGTGGTGATTCTGTCTGTTGGATGAAATATATTCGTTATGCTAATCATGCAGGGAATATTTATAAACCTCCTGAGTCGACCGTAGATCGACTCCTGTTCCAGTAACCCCCATACTTGCCTCGTACTACCACTTGTCCCTGCCGTAGGTAGGGTATGGTTCAGTAAGTTGTCAACCCCTTTCCTAGCACACACCATACAGAGAGGCCATGGTCGAAGATACCTGAGGCATCCGGTAGGCATGCCACCTGACCCGGGGGCATGGGTGTTTCGGTTGTAGCCGAAGGGGTAGCTCCCCTTGTTTGCGCGCGGTATAAATTTTGTGATCCCATGCTACGTCGAGGTTGTAGCCTCCCCACTTAGATTTTTGCTTAATGGGTGTCGTGGGTGATTTCCAGACACCGGTAAGTTAGGCTGGTGTGTGCGGATAGGTGTGTTTTCAATCAAAAGACTGTAGACGGAATTAGTCCCGATGGACTAACGGAATCCGCTACTCGTGGGTAAAGAGTACACCCTCTGCAGAGATTAAATCTATTCGAATAGCCGTGTCCATGGTTAAGGATTACAGTCTGGGATGGGTCAAGGGTTGGTCTTAGTGTCGGTCTTCGGAGGAGAAACTGTTAAACCAAACTTGCATACCGACTGGTGACTTGTGTGGACCATGATTATTATTTTGTTATGGACTAACCCGTTACATTATTTGAATTATCAAGTATCCCTGGGATGGTTCTACCTCCTGGATATTCACCGTGATTATTTATTTTATAAAGCCCTTTATGTGGTGTCGCTGAGACGCCCGGCTGTGGCATTACTTGTTATTTATTTTTCCCTTATAAGCCCTTTATGTGGTGTCGCTGAGACGCCCGACTGTGGCATTGCTTGTTATTCATTTCCTTATAAGCCCTTTATGTGGTGTCACTGAGACGCCCGACTATGGCATTGCTTGTTATTCATTTCCTTATAAGCCCTTTATGTGGTGCCGCTGAGACGCCCGACTGTGGCATTGCTTGTTATTTATTTACTCTATAAGCCCTTTATGTGGTGTCGTGCAGACGCCCAACTGCGGCATTTTACTTCCACTACATTGTTGCATATTCATATAAATAACCTACTTGCATGCATAAAAGATTTTATTTATGACTGACGATGTGATCATAGAATATTTCAAGTGCATGATTATCCTATATATTATCCCAGTGTTCATAATGTTTGCGAGTACATTCAAAGTACTCACTGGCTTGTCCCTGGCTATTGTCTTGGCCAGATTTCTTGCACAGAGAGGAGCATTGCGATGACAGCCCCGGAAACTAAGCAACGGTGATAGCAGCCTCGCGAAGATAGGAGTTAACCTGATCAGCTGTTCCTGTGGGAAATGGAGTCCCATAGACACTGATGATCCACAAACCGCTTCCGCCATCGACCACTAGAAACCATTTGTTGTACTCCCAGGCCAGAATGGTCTTGTACTACATATTTTGTATTTTGCTTGGAATTTCTGTATCAAGTTGGTGCCTCATCAGCTAACAGTAATCCTGTGGCTGGTGAGCATGACGGCCATTTTCTGGAAATTAATACCCGGAAAAACCGGTCGCGACAATAACCCATGCAGAACGGTAGAACTGGCAGATTCACAATGTAGAATGGAGAACCCATTAAGAGCACTCTGGTTATGATCTTTTGGTTCAGAAGAACTTCTGCCATAAGCAGTTCATGGTATTTGGAAGAAGGAAATACCATGGACCTCGAGGACTATCGCAAAGTTACTAACATCCTAAAGGTACGAGCAACACTATCAACATGAGGTAAGTAGAGTGAATCTTGGGCTTAAGAACCCAGAGATAGAAGGCCTACTAACTAAATGGCATCACGGGATGCTTTCGAGTATGACGGCCAGAATCATCACACTGGGAACACAAAACATTGCTAGATAACTGGGTGGTTCTCTAGGACACCTAGGGTCATAATAATAGCTCCAACATATATGTCGGGGCAATGAAGTACTTCAACACACATATTAGTGTGCTTAATCTGGCCCAAAGGGACATCAGGAATGAAAAGAATGTATTTGCAAATGCATCATACTATTTAGAAACCTGGGATGACTCGGACAGCATAACGGCTGTAAATGCTCAAAAAGATTTGAGACATCCTGGAAAATGGTGGCATAACCAATCAGAAGCACAATATCAAGGTTCTGAGATCAATTGTCAACACACAGAAGTAGTAGGAACTGAACTGGGGCTTGAAACCATCAATCCTATAAGTCTCTACCATAGTAACTCGTCCTCCTGATAGATAGATGAGAAGGCCTAGTTCTTAATCCCCGTAGAAAAGAAGAGGATGACTCAGATCAGAAGGGCATAAGGTATAAGGAGTAAAAGGAGCCTTACGTTCCCTTCCACAATCAATTCCCTTATATAACTAAATCATTTCTAGACACAACTTTAACCAGTATGGCTTGGTAATCCTACAGGCAGTCAGGCTCTGATACCAAAGCTGTCAGGACCCCAATTCCAAGTCACATCGATCTAGCCGGTAACACCTCATATCACTTTGCGGCCTCACGCACGGTATTCCCACGGGTGTCGCCTTACCATGGCCCGGGACCGTTTGCGCCTTTTGGCACACGTATATGATAGTGTTGCTAGCATCCATATGACAAAGAACTCGGGCCGACATGACTAGTCATGAACCCAAAGTGGCACTAACTTACGGGGACAGGCATACATGAATCAACATCGAGCATGTTGGTCAGCAGTGTGCGAATCCGGGCTGTAGCACTGGGCTAACAGGACTCCGATGAACCGGGCTGTAGAAGGCTAGGCAGGAATCCGGATGTCACTGCGTGACATTTCCCCGAAGGGACAAACACAGGAACAAAGTGAATCACATGCCGGCTAGTCAAGTGTTCCGGAGCAGTAGTGCTGGGCTAGCAGGAATCCGGTGAACCGGACTGTAGTGGACTACTATGGCTCATGGAAGCACAAGACTACATTTCCCCATAAGAGAGGCTACCAAGGATAAACAACTAGATTGTCGGATCCCACACATACCAATCATTTCAATCATACACACAATATGCTCGATATGTGCAAATACAACATGGCATCACAGCATAACTCTACGACTCAAGTAATTATTCATTAGGCTCCGAGGAGCGAGATATTACAAACATGGGTCTCTTGACAGAACACTCAGAGCATACAAGTCCAAGCACATGCGGAAGCATAGCATGTCTGAGTACAGGCATCTACAAATGAAAAAGGCTGAGAATCCTGACTATCTACCATATCCCGCCGAGGGCACAAGATCGTAGCTGAGGTATCAAGCTAAACGTCGAAGTCCACACAGAACTACTAGCGGGACTGACGTCTCTCTGCAAAACATAAAACAGGCAAACCTGAGTACAAATGTACCCAGCAAGACTTGCATCAGAACTATCTACATATGCATCGGTATCAATAAAGGGGTGGTGGAGTTTGACTGCAGCAAGCCAGCTTTGACTCAGTGGCTATCCTGAACTACGACTGCAAGTAACTCTTTTGAGGTGGCGCACACGAGTCCACATATTCACCATATAATTCCACCACTATGGATCCGCTCCCGTCTCCCTACGAGAACGCCATCCATAGCACTCACGCTTATCTTGCGCATTTTAGAGTATCCACTTTCACTTTTCTATGAACTGTACAGGCAACCCAGAGGTCCTTTATCACGGACATGGCTATTCGAATAGATGATGTTAACCCTGCAGGGGTGTACTTCTTCACACACGCTCTCGCCACTTACCACCATGTACACATCGTGTATCTCGGCAACCTTCAAGCGGAAGCCTGGCAGCGGAGTCGGCCACGACCTGACTATCCACACAAGTCTCTAGTCCAGGTTTATCGCATATTCGGGTTCCATCCGCAAGGAGATCCAGCCGGGGTGTCGCTCACGGCCACAAACGATGTGTGCAGTGTTCCCAATCCCACCTCGACGGATGGATCTACGCTTGGTACACCGTACCACAGTGCCTAGTCTGTCCCAAGCCCACCTGTACAGGGTACCACTTGGTAGACTACTAACACTACCTACAAACACCAGAAACTAGTTGCAACTCCTGGACAAAGATCAAGTTGACTAATAAGTCGAGAGAGCTTGGAGCGCCCGGAGCCCAATGTGTGGTAGTAACTGTTCATGGATCACAAACACAGAACTCAGTTCCTGAGGACAGCTGCAATGAGACAACCCACCATGTACTCCTACATGGCCTCTCAACGCTACCTTTACTAAATCATGTTCACACACTTAGCTCTCAACAGTAGGACATGTTAACCACATTCCAATTCATCCCCTATGAATCAGACCTGACTCAACTCTAAGCAGTAGCAGGCATGACAACAAGCATGAATGAGTAGGCACATCAGGGCTCAAACAACTCCTACTCATGCTAGTGGGTTTCATCTATTATTGTGGCAATGACAGGTCATGCAGAGGGAAGGGGTTCAACTATCGCAGCATGGAACAGTTGAAACGTTATCGTCCTAATGCAGTAAAAGAGAGCAGGAGCGAGAGAGTGGGATTGTATCGGAATGAACAAGGGGTTCAGCGGTGTCATCGATCACGTCGTCGGAAACATCGTCTACTAAGAGGGAATAACCACCGACAAACTCAAAAGGAACCACAATCAATGCAATGCACATTCATATGAATGATATGTCATATTAAAGTACTGAATTGACCTAGTGCAACAGTTAGTCATATTCATTGTAGTGGAATTCAAACCTATAGCAAATTCCAACTCCAAAACTAATTACCATTTATTCCATAATCATGAATTGTCCTATTCAGAGAGGTTAACTTTCTCAAACATGCATGGTCATGGCATAAACAGATTCTTTGGATTTTTTCGATCATTTTTCATATATAAATTATTTCCATCTGTGTTACGGTTCATTTTCTATGGATTTTAGAAGTTTTAACTAATTTCTGGGATTTCCTGAATTCTCTTAAATCCAGAAAATCCTATACTACATCAGGATGACATCAGCAGGTCAACAGGGCCAGTCCAGGTGAAACCTAACGTGTCGGGTCCACACGTCAGTGACACTGGGCTGGTTAGTGTCGCTGACATGTGGGCAGATCAACGGCCAGGTTAGCGCGGTCAACTCTGGCTTGTGGGTCCCGCTGGGTTTTAAACTAATCTAAACTAAGACAAAACTGAGGTTAATTAGGGCCATGGGCCCATGTGTCAGTGAGTCAGGGGGTTAATCAGCAGGGTCATTAGAGGCTAATGACAGGCCACGTCATCTCACCGGAGTTCGACGCCGGCAAGCACACAGACGCGGCGGTGATGATCGGTACGGCTGCTCCGGCGACTAAATCGATGGCCGAGCCCACCTACGAGGAGCTGGGGCTCGTGCGCATCCAACTGTGGCAGGGGGAGGGCGCAAGGTGACCGGAGTTGGGCATGGCGTCGACCCCGGCGGCGGCCGGAGCTACGGCGTCGAGCGGAACGGGGCTGCGGAGCACGACAGGAGGAGTTGGGTGATGCGTTCGGCTCCTGGGAGCTCGGTGAGAACGGCGACACGCTCAAAGGCGGCGGAGGCGGCTCTTGCCACGGCAACGACATAGCATGGCGGCGGTGAGCTTTGGCCATGGTGGGATTCGGCATTAGAGGACGCGCTAGAGGAAGGGACATGGTGGGTTGGAGAGGAGCTCACAGAGGACTCGCAGAGCAGGTCAGTGGGCTCGGGGGCGGCATGGAGACGGTGAATCGGAGCCGGCGATCTTCGGTGCATGTCGGTGAAGATGACGACGTTGGCGTCACTGCAGGGCTCCCGGCGTCGCGTGGCTCGGCGATGAGGAAGAGGGCGATGTGTCGGATCTGTTGGGCGGTACGGAGAGGGATAGGGTGGCCGGTGGTCATGCGGACGGCGGACGGCAGCGACGAGCTCCGCTCGGGCACGTGTGGGGAGAGAGCATAGGAGGGGGGAGGAGCGCGGGCAGAGTGAGAGGGGTTGGGGGGTGCGTGTCGACGTCTAGGGCATCCAGAGCGACGTCGGGGAGGCGGCGGGAAGTAGGAGGTGGCCGAGGTGTGTGGCCGCACGGAAGGGGCACACGCCCGGTGTCCTTCTGTCCCATGGAAGGGGACGACTGGCACGGCCAGATGGACTGGGCCGTTCTGGGCCGGACCAGTGGGCGCCAGGTCAGTTCTCTCTCTCTATATATATATATATATTAATAATTTGTGCTGCTTTTCTTTTTTTGTTATTTTGTTTTGATTTAGTAAAATACTAAACCATTTTATAAAATCCTTAAAAGAATTTGGGGTGCTGTCTGAATTATTCCAGTGACCCATAACAAATTCCAACATTTTTGGAGCATCTAAGATATATATAGCATTTAAATAGCTCCAATTCAAATATGTTTGAATTAATTCAAAGCCCAAATATGTCCTGCAAAAATGTAAAATATTTTTGGTAGATGCTTCCACCTCAATCCAGAAATGTTGAACATTTTCAGAGGGCATTTTGAGTTCAATGAAAAAGATTTTATTTTGACCCTAGTTGAATTCATTTACTGCTAGGGTTTAACCATCCCCATTTCAAAATTAATAGAAATTGAAAATGATGCAAGGATGCAATGCCACTAATTACAAGAAGATTTCTAGGGCTGTGACATTATTCCCCTAGAGCCTTCCAGCAGTTCCTAAACCGCTCCAGTCGGAGCACGTTATCATTCTTGTTAGTTCTGAGTGAATTCCCTCGGTATGATCATTCTTTCATCAGTTTGTTCCCCGTTTTTGCTTTAGACGTGGGTGTGGCTCGTAACACCTGATGACCAAACGGATCTACGGCACCGTCGAATCTCAAACTTTAACTGCCAAAACTATTGTTTTTCATCCTCTAGTCCCTTTTAGAATTACTAAACGTCCTCTTTTGGGCCAAGATTTCTAGGAACGCTTTCGCGGGGTTTGTGTGCACGTATTTCAAATCATACAGAACTAAAAATTAGAAGTCACTCCATCTTTCTTCCCCTAGAGCCTTCCAGTAGTTCTGAGGGAATTCCCTCGGTGTGATAATTCTTTCAACAGTTTGTTCCCCGTTTCTTCTCTAGCCTGAGCCTGACAAACTAATCTAGCTAGACATGGGTGTGGCCCATAACACCTGATGACCAAACGGGTCTACAACACCATCGAATCTCAAACTTTAACTGCCAAAACTATTGTTTTTCATTCTGTAGTCCCGTTTAGAATTACAAAATGTCCTTTTTTGGGCCGAGATTTCCAGGAACGCTTTCGTGCGGTTTGTGTGCAAGTATTGCAAATAATACGGACCTAAAAATTACAAGTCATTCCATTTTTATTCCCCTAGAGCCTTCCAGTAGTTCCTAAACCGCTCCAGTCGGGGCATGTTATCATTCTTGTTAGTTCTGCGTGAATTACCTTGGTATGATCATTCTTTCATCAGTTTGTTCCCTGTTTCTTCTCTAGCCTGAGCCTATCACACTATTCTAGCTAGACATGGGTGTGGCTCATAACACCTGATGACCAAACGGATCTACGGCACCGTCGAATCTCAAACTTTATCTGCCAAAACTATTGTTTTTGATCCTCTAGTCCCTTTTAGAATTATTAAACGTCCTTTTTTTGGGCCGTGATTATCAGGAACGCTTTCTCCGGGTTTGTGTGCACGTATTTGAAATCATACGGACCTAAAAATTAGAAGTCATTCCATCTTTATTCCCCTAGAGCCTTCCAGCAGTTCCTAAACTGCTCCAGTCGGAGCATGTTATCATTCTTGTTAGTTCTGAGTGAATTCCCTCGGTATGATCATTGTTTCATCAGTTTGTTCCCCGTTTCTTCACTAGTCTGAGCCTGACACACTATTCTAGCTAGACATGGGTGTGGCTCGTAACACGTGATGACCAAACGGATCTACGGCACCGTCGAATCTCAAACTTTATCTGCCAAAACTATTGTTTTTCATCCTCTAGTCCCTTTTAGAATTATTAAATGTCCTTTTTTTGGGCCGTGATTTCCAGGAACGCTTTCTTGGGGTTTGTGTGCACGTATTTCAAATCATACGGACCTAAAAATTAGAAGTCATTTCATCTTTATTCCCCTAGAGCCTTCCAGCAGTTCCTAAGTCGCTCCAGTCGGAGCACGTTATCATTCTTGTTAGTTCTGAGCGAATTCCCTCGGTGTGATCAGTCTTTCATCAGTTTGTACCCGTTTGTTCTCTAGCCTGAGCCTAACACACTATTTTAGCTATTAATGGGTGTGGATCGTAACACTTGATAACCAAACGGATCTACGGCACCATCGAATCTCAAACTTTAACTGCCAAAACTATTGTTTTTCATCCCGTAGTCCCTTTTAGAATTACTAAACGTCCTTTTTTGGGCGGAGATTTCCAGGAACGCTTTCTCGGGGTTTGTGTGCACGTAGGTCAAATCATACGGACCTAAAAATTAGAAGTCATTCCATCTTTATTCCCCTAGAGCCTTCCAGCAGTTCCTAAACCGCTCCAGTCGAAACACGTTACCATTCTTGTTAGTTCTGCGTGAATTCCCTCGGTATGATCATTCTTTCATCAGTGTGTTGCCTGTTTATTCTCTAGCCTGAGCCTAACACACTATTCTTGCTAGAAATGGGTGTGGATCGTAACACCTGATGACCAAACGGATCTACGGCACCGTCAAATCTCAAACTTTAACTGCCAAACTATTGTTTTTCATTCTATAGTCCCTTTTAGAATTATTAAACGTCCTTTTTTGGGCTGAGATTTCCAGGAACGCTTTCGCGCGGTTTGTGTGCAAGTATTTCAAATCATACGGAACTAAAAATTAGAAGTTATTCCATCTTTATTCCCCTAGAGCCTTCTAGCAGTTCCTAACCCGGTCCAGTCGGAGGACGTTATCATTCTTGTTAGTTCTGAGTGAATTCCCTCGGTATGATCATTTTTTCATCAGTTTTTTCCCCATTTCTTCTCTAGCCTGAGCCTGACACACTATTCTAGCTAGACATGGGTGTGGCTCGTAACACCTGATGACCAAACGGATCTACGGCACCGTCGAATCTCAAACTTTAACTGCCAAAACTATTGTTTTTCATCATGTAGTCCCTTTTAGAATTACTAAACGTCCTTTTTTGGGCCGAGATTTCAAGGAATGCTTTCGCGGGGTTGGTGTGCACGTATTTCAAATCATACGGGCCTAAAAATTAGAAGTCATTCCATCTTTTTTCCCCTCGAGCCTTCCGGCATTTCCTAAACCGCTCCGGTCGGAGCATGTTATCATTCTTGTTAGTTCTGAGTGAATTCCCTCGGTGTGATAATTCTTTCATCAGTTTGTTCCCCATTTCTTTTCTAGCCTGAGCCTGACACACTATTATAGCTAGACATGGGTGTGGCTCATAACACCTGATGACCAAACGGATCTACGGCACCATCGAATCTCAAACTAGAACTGCCAAAACTATTGGTTTTCATCCTGTAGTCCCTTTTAGAATTACTAAACGTTCCTTTTTTGGGCTGAGATTTCCAGGAACGCTTTTGCGTGGTTTGTGTGCAAGTATTTCAAATCATATGGACCTAAAAAATAGAAGACATTCCATATTTATTCCCCTAGAGCCTTCCAGCAGTTCCTAAACCGCTCAAGTCGGAGCACGTTATCATTCTTGTTATTTCTGAGTAAATTCCCTTGGTTTGATCATTCTTTCATTACTTTGTTCCCCTTTTCTTCTCTAGCCTGAGGCGAACACACTATTCTAGCTAGAAAGGCATGGGGGTGGCTCGTAACACCTGATGACCAAACGGATCTACGGCACCGTGGAGTCTCAAACTCTAACTGCCAAAACTATTGTTTTTCATCCTGTAGTCCCTTTTAGAATTACTAAACGTCCTTTTTTGGGCCGAGATTTCCCGGAACGCTTTCTCGGGGTTTGTGTGCACGTATTTCAAATCATACGGACCTAAATATTAGAAGTCATTCCATCTTTATTCCCCTAGAGCCTTCCAGCAGTTCCTAAATCGCTCCAGTCGGAGCACGTTATCATTCTTGTTAGTTCTGAGTGAATTCCCTCGGTTTGATAATTCTTTCATCGGTTTGTTCCCCGTTTCTTTTCTAGCCTGAGCCTGACACACTATTATAGCTAGACATGGGTGTGGCTCGTAACACCTGATGACCAAACGGATCTACGGCACCGTCGAATCTCAAACTTTAACTGCCAAAACTATTGTTTTTGATCCTGTAGTCCCTTTTAGAATTACTAAACATCCTTTTTTGGGCCGAGATTTCCCGGAACGCTTTCTCGGGGTTTGTGTGCATGTATTTCAAATCATACGGACCTAAAAATTAGAAGTCATTCCATCGTTACTCCCCTAGAGCCTTCCGGCATTTCCTAAACCGCTCCGGTCGGAGCATGTTATCATTCTTGTTAGTTCTGAGTGAATTCCCTCGGTTTGATAATTCTTTCATCGGTTTGTTCCCCGTTTCTTTTCTAGCCTGAGCCTGACACACTATTATAGCTAGACATGGGTGTGGCTCGTAACACCTGATGACCAAACGGATCTACGGCACCGTCGAATCTCAAACTTTAACTGCCAAAACTATTGTTTTTCATCCTGTAGTCCCTTTTAGAATTACTAAACGTCCTTTTTTGGGCCGAGATTTCAGGAACGCTTTCTCGGGGTTTGTGTGCACGTATTTCAAATCATACGGACCTAAAAATTAGAAGTCATTCCATCTTTATTCCCCTAGAGCCTTCCAGCAGTTCCTAAACGCTCCAGTCGGAGCACGTTATCATTCTTGTTAGTTCTGAGCGAATTCCCTCGGTATGATCATTCTTTCATCAGTTTGTTCGTTTCTTCTCTAGCCTGAGCCTTAAACACACTATTCTAGCTATTAATGGGTGTGGATCATAACACCTGATACAAACGGATCTACGGCACCATCGAATCTCAAACTTTAACTGCCAAAACTATTGTTTTTCATCCTGTAGTCCCTTTTAGAATTACTAAACATCCTTTTTTGGGCTGAGATTTCCAGGAACGCTTTCTCGGGGTTTGTGTGCGTATTTCAAATCATACGGACCTAAAAATTAGAAGTCATTCCATCTTTATTCCCCTAGAGCCTTCCAGCAGTTCCTAAACCGCTCCAGTCGGAGCACGTTATCATTCTTGTTAGTTCTGAGTGAATTCCCTCGGTATGATCATTCTTTCATCAGTTTGTTCCCCGTTTCTTCTCTAGCCTGAGCCTACACACTATTCTAGCTAGACATGGGTGTGGCTCATAACACCTGATGACCAAACGGATCTACGGCAGCCATCGAATCTCAAACTTTAAACTGCCAAAACTATTGTTTTCATCCTGTAGTCCCTTTTAGAATTACTAAACGTCCTTTTTTGGGCTGAGATTTCCAGGAACGCTTTCGCGTGGTTTGTGTGCAAGTATTTCAAATCATACGGACCTAAAAATTAGAAGTCATTCCATATTTATTCCCCTAGAGCCTTCCAGCAGTTCCTAAACCGCTCCAAGTCGGAGCACGTTATCATTCTTGTTAGTTCTGAGTGAATTCCCTCGGTTTGATCATTCTTTCATCAGTTTGTTCCCCGTTTCTTCTCTAGCCTGAGCCTAACACACTATTCTAGCTAGACATGGGTGTGGCTCGTAACACCTGATGACCAAACGGATCTACGGCACCGTGGAATCTCAAACTCTAACTGCCAAAACTATTGTTTTTCATCCTGTAGTCCCTTTTATAATTACTAAACGTCCTTTTTTGGGCCGAGATTTCCAGAAACGCTTTCTCGGGGTTTGTGTGCACGTATTTCAAATCATACGGACCTAAAATTTATAAGTCATTCAATCTTTATTCCCCTAGAGCCTTCCAGCAGTTCCTAAATCGCTCTATTCGGAGCACGTTATCATTCTTGTTAGTTCTGCGCGAATTCCCTCGGTATGATCATTCTTTTATCAGTTTTTTTACTCGTTTCTTCTCTAGCCTGAGCCTAACACACTATTCTAGCTATTAATGGGTGTGGCTCGTAACACCGGATAACCAAACGGATCTACGGCACCGTCGAATCTCAAACTTTAACTGCCAAAACTATTGTTTTTCATCCTCTAGTCCCTTTTAGAATTACTAAATGTCCTTTTTTGGGCCGAGATTTCCAGGAATGCATTCTAGGGGTTTGTGTGCACGTATTTCAAATCATACGGACCTAAAAATTAGAATTCATTCCATCTTTATTCCCCTAGAGCCTTCCAGCAGTTCCTAAACCGCTCCAGTCAGAACACGTTATCATTCTTGTTAGTTATGCGTGAATTCCCTCGGAATAATCATTCTTTCATCAGTGTGTTGCCAGTTTCTACTCTAGCCTGAGCCTAACACACTATTCTAGCTATTAATGTGTGTGGACCGTAACACTTGATGACCAAACGGATCTACGGCACCATCGAATCTCAAACTAGAACTACCAAAACTATTGTTTTTCATCCTGTAGTCTCTTTTAGAATTACTAAACGTCCTTTTTTGGGCTGAGATTTATAGGAATGCTTTGGCGCGGTTTGTGTACATGTATTTCAAATTATACAGACCTAAAAATTAGAAGTCATTCCATCTGTATTCCCCTATAGCCTTCCAGCAGTTCCTAAACAGCTCTAGACGGAGCATGTTATCATTCTTGTTAGTTCTGAGTGAATTCCCTCGGTATGATCATTCTTTCATCAGTTTGTTCCCAGTTTCTTCTCTAGTCTGAGCCTAGCACACTACTCTAGCTAGACATGGGTGTGGATCGTAACACCTGATGACCAAACGGATCTACGGCACCATCGAATCTCAAACTTTAACTGCCAAAACTATTGTTTTTCATTCTGTAGTCCATTTTAGAATTACTAAACGTCCTTTTTTGGGCCATGATTTCGAAGAATGCATTCGCGTGGTTCGTGTGCAAGTATTTCAAATCATACGGACCTAAAAATTAGAAGTCATTCCATCTTTATTCCCCTAGATCTTCTAGCAGTTCCTAAACAGCTCCAATCGGAGCACGTTATCATTCTTGTTAGTTCTGAGTGAATTCCCTCTGTATGATCATTCTTTCATCAGTTTGTTCCCCGTTTCTTCACTAGTCTGAGACGAGCACACTATTCTAGCTAGACATGGGTGTGGATCATAACACCTGATGACCAAACGGATCTACGGCACCGTTGAATCTCAAACTTTAACTGCCAAAACTATTGTTTTTCATCCTGTAGTCCCTTTTAGAATTACTAAACGTCCTTTTTTGGGCCGAGATTTCCAAGAAGGCTTTCTCGGGGTTTGTGTGCACGTATCACGTATTTCAAATCATACGGACATAAAAATTAGAAGTCATTCCATCTTTATTCCCCTAGAGCCTTCCAGCAGTTCCTAAACCGCTCCGGTCGGAGCATGTTATCATTCTTGTTAGTTCTGAGTGAATTCCCTCGGTGTGATAATTCTTTCATCGGTTTGTTACCCGTTTCTTCTCTAGCCTGAGCCTGACACACTATTCAACCTAGACCTGGGTGTGGCTCATAACACCTGATGACCAAACGGCTCTACGGCACCATCGAATCTCAAACTAGAACTGCCAAAACTATTGTTTTTCATCCTGTAGTCCCTTTTAGAATTACTAAACGTCCTTTTTTGGGCTGAGATTTCCAGGAACGCTTTCGCGCGGTTTGTGTACACGTATTTCAAATCATACGGACCTAAAAATTAGAAGTCATTCCATCTTTATTCCCCTAGAGCCTTCCAGCAGTTCCTAAACCGCTCCAGTCGGAGCTGTTATCATTCTTGTTAGTTCTGAGTGAATTCCCTCGGTATGATCATTCTTTCATCAGTTTGTTCCCCGTTTCTTCTCTAGTCTGAGCCAGCACTACTAGCTAGACATGGGTGTGGCTCGTAACACCTGATGACCAAACGGATCTACGGCACCATCGAATCTCAAACTTTAACTGCCAAAACTATTGTTTTTCATCCTGTAGTCCCTTTTAGAATTACTAAACGTCCTTTTTTGGGCCGTGATTTCCAAGGAACGCATTTCGCGCGGTTTGTGTGCAAGTATTTCAAATCATACGGACCTAAAAATTAGAAGTCATTCCATCTTTATTCCCCTAGAGCCTTCAGCAGTTCCTAAACCGCTCCAGTCGGAGCACGTTATCATTCTTGTTAGTTCTGAGTGAATTCCCTCGGTTTGATCATTCTTTCATCAGTCTGTTCCTGTTTCTTATCTAGCTTGAGCCTAACACACTATTCTAGCTAGACATGGGTGTGGCTCGTAATACCTGATGACCAAACGGATCTACGGCACTGTCGAATCTCAAACTTTAACTGCTAAAACTATTGTTTTTCATCCTGTAGTCCCTTTTAGAATTACTAAACGTCCTTTTTTGGGCCGAGATTTCCAGGAATGCTTTCGCGGGGTTTGTGTGCACGTATTTTAAATCAAACGGACCTAAAAATTAGAAGTCATTCCATCTTTATTCCCCTAGGTCCTTCCAGCAGTTCCTAAACTGCTCCGGTCGGAGCATGTTATCATTCTTGTTAGTTCTGAGTGAATTCCCTCGGTGTGATAATTCTTTCATCAGTTTTGTCGGTGTACTAGAGTAGGGGTACCCTAGTATCCCGAACTTGTGCACGGGCAGTCGCAGTATCCCGCGGCAAGGCTTGCCGGGTGACCGCCAAGGTCCTCCGTGGTTCCTTTGGAGCCATTCAAGAACAAAGTGTCCAAGCCAAGAAGAGAAGACCCCGGCAAGAGGAGCTTGCCGGGAAGGCTAACAAAAGCATCCCAAGACCCCGGCAAGAGGAGCTTGCCGGGAAGGCCACCCAAGGCATTGCAAGGAACTTGCCGCGGCGCACCACACGCCCCGGCAAGGCCCGGTGAGCGACAAGCTCCCGGACGCGAGAAGACAACGACTGCGGCAAGGCGCTTGCCGCGGCAAGCCACCTCCCTGGGCCCGCGCTCCAGCGCATCCACCAACGTGTCGCTCTAGGGGCCTTCCAGGCGTACATGGCGGGAGGCTGTGCAGCCAGCTGCGTGCGGTGGCAAGCGGTGCTGACAAGATCGCCATCGTGGCGAACGGTGGCGTCCCTGGCGGTCCCTTTTCGCACTGTTTAGGCGACACAGACGGGCATTTAAGGCCCTTGTCCCCTGCCGTCAGGGTTAGGTATGATACACTGTAGCAGGTAGCTGTGCCTACCACAGCACCTTTCCATTTTTGCCCTTTACCTCTGTTGCCACAGGTCGGTAACCCCTTGAGCATATAAAAGGAGGCCCATGTGCAACGTAGAGAGGGGTTAGCCAGTTCGAACACTCACGCTCGGTCTTGCTAGCTGCTAAAGTGTACTGTAGCACTCCGCGCTCCCGAGCAAGAAATCAATACAAACCACAAAGCAGGAGTAGGGTTTTACGCATCCGTGCGGCCCGAACCTGGGTAAATCGCTCGCGTGCATCGCCTCGATCCGCTCTTTGCACGATCTCCGCCCCCGCTGAACCGAAAGGGACCCGGTCCGCCGGTCCCATAGGTGCCCGTGGATCAGTACCCCGGCATCTTTGGCGCGCCAGGTAGGGGGCGTCAAAGTTGTGTGAACCAGATCCGGCGTTCTCGCGAGCTAGATCTTCATCATCTTCATCAACATGCCGCCGAAGAAGAAGGTTTCGGAGGCGGCTGCTCCGTCCGCGCCTTACCCACCACCGCCGGGACAAACGGCTGATGGGGAGGGCGCCGGTGGAAGAACGGGAATAGACGAGGGAGCTCACGGTGCTGCCAGGTCCAAGGGCGAGGCTGCGCTGCCCATCGGCGGCGTAGCCGGCTCCCACAACGACCGGGCGCACTCCAAGACCTCGGCGTCCGTACATGCACCGCGCCTGTCTCAGGAGGCACGGGACCGGCAGCGTCATGGTACTCATGGTACCATGCGTTTGCTAGACCAAGATCGGGCTGGCAGATCTCGGAGCGCTCAGGACCACCATCCACGCCAACATGCTGGCACAAGCGAGGCACGGTCGCCTGGACAGGATATTGCTCCTTCTAACGTGGTTAGAAGTCCGAGCATATCCCGCTCCTCGCACTGTTCGCCACCACCGCCCGCCACTGCAGCAGAAGCTTTGGCGCGAGCTCAGCTGCTCCTAGACTACCCTCCAACGGCGGACAAGATCGACGATTGGAGGGCAACCATCCAGAGTCTCATCGGCTTCGCCAACGGCGACACTCCACGACAACCGAGCACGTCGCAGCCGCGGCAAGTCAGCCAGGCACGAGCCGGAGACGACAAGACTGGTGGGGGTGCAACTACTGTGCACTCTCCGCCTCGAAAGCCGAGATCGCCGACTCGCCGGATCCACCTCGACAGCGACTCCACCGCGTCGTCAGATCCGCGAGCTCGCCGTGATCAGCGCCAAGTTCTTCAAGAACGACAACAAGAAGACGCTCGTACTCGCATCCGTCGTTAAGCAGTCCGGCAATGAAGGTGCCGCCAAGAAGGCCAAAGTTGGTAGCTCCGGCAAGGAGGTTGCCGCGTGCACCAACTGCCAGCCTGTGGCAGTCGCCGACAAGCAGGACGGCTCCAACAAGCAATACTGCAAGATTCACCGCACCAAGGGCCATGACCTCCAGAGCTGCAAGAAGGTCGAGCAGCTTGTCCAGCAGCAAAAGGCTGAGTACGAGCGACGCGACAAGGAGAGGGCCCAAGGAGGTGCTGGAGAATCCGGCAAGAAATGCGTCGGCCGGGGAGGACGACGCGGCAAGGCCAAGCAGCAGCAAGGAGACAGACCTCCCCGCGGCCGCGACAACGATGAAGACGACGACGACGATGAAGATATGGATGATGTTGAGACCAGTGAGCAGGAGTTTCAGAAAGCCACAGAGGTCTTGTGCGTTGACGGTGGTGCCTCTCTGCATACTTCGCACCGCCAGCTCAAGCAGTGGGTGCGGGAAGTCAATGCAGCGGAACCACCTGTCGAATCGCGCGAACTTCTGAAATGGTCCAGCACGCCTATCATCTTTGACATTGAGGACCACCCTGATCACACAACTGCGGTCGGGTGCTTGCCGATGTTGGTTTCACCAACTATTCGCAACCTCAAGGTCACTAAGATGTTAGTTGACGGCGGGGCCGGCTTGAACCTGATCTCCTCCACTGTACTCCAGAAACTCCAGATCCCCGACAGCGAGCTCGAAGAAACCGGCACATTCCAAGGAATTAATCCGGGAAGGAGCAAGCCGAAGGGGAAAGTCACGCTGCCCGTAACATTTGGCAGTGAGCTGAACTTCAGGACTGAGAGGGTCACTTTTGACGTTGCCGATATTCCATTACCTTATAATGGAATACTTGGCCGTCCAGCACTCACCAAATTCATGGCAGCCTCTCACTACGCATATAACATGCTGAAGATGCCAGGCCCGATAAGCGTCATCTCTGTCCCTGGCGACAAGAAAGATGCTCTTATCTGTGCCGACAAGATCTACCGGGAAGCAGCAGCCGCAGCAGAGCGCGAGTCACTTGCCGCTGAAGCTCCCGGGGGGAAGAAGACCAAGTCCGGCAAGAGTTCTGATGCCCACTCTGGCAAGCGCGCCTCTTCGGAGTGCTGCGCTACCATCGAGGACGCACCATCGAGCTCCACCGGCAAGTGTAAGAAGACGATGGCAGCTCCGCTAGAGACGAAAAAGGTGTCCGCCAAGGAGGACGGCACTGGTGGTACCTTCACCATCAGTGCCACTCTCGACCCTAAATAGGAAAGCGCGCTCGTTGCTTTCCTGCGGGCGAATGTCGACGTGTTTGCGTGGCAACCGTCTGACATCCCCGGTGTTCCCAGGAAGGTGATTGAGCACCACCTTGCCGTTTGTCCTCATGCGCGGCCCGTCAAACAGAAAGTTAGAAAGCAAGCAGTGGAGCGCCAAGAGTTCATAGCAGAAGAGATCAAGAAATTGGAAGCAGCATGCCTTGTCAGAGGAGAGCTCCATCCTACGTGGTTGGCCAATCCTGTAGTCGTGCACAAGGCAAACGGGAAATGGAGACTTTGTATCGACTTTACCGATGTTAACAAAGCTTGTCCCAAAGACCCATTGCCTTTGCCGCGCATTGACCAGATTGTTGACTCCACAGCCGGATGTGATTTGCTTTCATTTATTGCCGCATATTCAGGATATCATCAGATCTTCATGGCACAAGAGGATGAGGAGAAGACCGCATTTATTACTCCATGTGGCACGTACTGTTTCGTACGAATGCCTTTCGGATTAAAAAATGCTGGTTCAACATTTGCAAGAGTAGTCCATGTCGCCCTTGAGCCGCAAATACACAGAAATGTGGAAGCCTACATGGATGATATAGTGGTCAAGAGCAAGGACAGGGCAACTCTGATTCAAGATTTGGATGAAACCTTTGCAAATTTGCGCAAGATCAGCCTCAAGCTCAACCCAGACAAGTGTGCGTTTGGAGTTCCTTCCGGCAAGCTTCTCGGGTTCTTCGTGTCTCAGCGGGGAATTAAAGCCAATCCCGACAAGATCAAGGCCATTGAGCAGATTGAAGCACCCAAGCGCGTCAAGGATGTACCAAGACTTGCCGGTTGTGTGGCTGCTCTAGCCTGAGCCTATCACACTATTCTAGCTAGACATGGGTGTGGCTCATAACACCTGATGACCAAACGGATCTACGGCACCGTCGAATCTCAAACTTTATCTGCCAAAACTATTGTTTTTCATCCTCTAGTCCCTTTTAGAATTATTAAACGTCCTTTTTTTGGGCCGTGATTATTAGGAACGCTTTCTCGGGGTTTGTGTGCACGTATTTGAAATCATACGGACCTAAAAATTAGAAGTCATTCCATCTTTATTCCCCTAGAGCCTTCCAGCTGTTCCTAAACCGCTCCAGTCGGAGCATGTTATCATTCTTGTTAGTTCTGAGTGAATTCCCTCGGTGTGATAATTCTTTCATCAGTTTGTTCCCTTTTTCTTCTCTAGCCTGAGCCTGACACACTATTCTTGCTAGACATGGGTTTGGCTCGTAACACCTGATGACCAAACGGATCTACGGCACCGTCAAATCTCAAACTTTAACTGCCAAACTATTGTTTTTCATTCTATAGTCCCTTTTAGAATTATTAAACGTCCTTTTTTTGGGCCGTGATTTCCAGGAACGCTTTCTCGGGGTTTGTGTGCACGTATTTCAAATCATACGGACCTAAAAATTAGAAGTCATTCCATCTTTATTCCCCTAGAGCCTTCCAGCAGTTCCTAAGTCGCTCTAGTCGGAGCACGTTATCATTCTTATTAGTTCTGAGCGAATTCCCTCGGTGTGATCATTCTTTCATCAGTTTGTACCCGTTTGTTCTCTAGCCTGAGCCTAACACAATATTCTAGCTATTAATGGGTGTGGATCGTAACACCTGATAACCAAACGGATCTACGGCACCGTCGAATCTCAAACTTTAACTGCCAAAACTATTGTTTTTCATCCTGTAGTCCCTTTTAGAATTACTAAACGTCCTTTTTTGGGCCAAGATTTCCAGGAACGCTTTCTCGGGGTTTGTGTGCACGTATGTCAAATCATATGGACCTAAAAATTAGAAGTCATTCCATCTTTATTCCCCTAGAGCCTTCCAGCAGTTCCTAAACCGCTCCAGTCGAAACACGTTACCATTCTTGTTAGTTCTGCATGAATTCCCTCGGTATGATCATTCTTTCATCAGTGTGTTGCCTGTTTATTCTCTAGCCTGAGCCTAACACACTATTCTAGCTATTAATGGATGTGGATCGTAACACCTGATGACCAAACGAATCTACGGCACCATTGAATATCAAACTAGAACTGCCAAAACTATTGTTTTTCATCCTGTAGTCCCTTTTAGAATTACTAAACGTCCTTTTTTGGGCTGAGATATCCAGGAACGCTTTTGCGCGGTTTGTGCACACGTATTTGAAATCATACGAACCTAAAAATTAGAAGTCATTCCATCTTTATTCCCCTAGAGCCTTCCAGCAGTTCCTAAACAGCTCCAGTCGGAGCATGTTATCATTCTTGGTAGCTCTGAGTGAATTCCCTCGGTATGATCATTCTTTCATCAGTTTATTCCCAGTTTCTTCTCTAGTCTGAGCCTAGCACACTACTCTAGCCAGACATGGGTGTGGCTCGTAACACTTGATATCTACGGTACCATCGAATCTCAAACTTTAACTGCCAAAACTATTGTTTTTCGTTCTGTAGTCCATTTTAGAATTACTAAACGGCCTTTTTTGGCCGTGATTTCCAGGAACGCTCACATCGGTTTGTGTGCAAGTATTTCAAATCATACGGACCTAAAAATTAGAAGTCATTCCATCTTTATTCCCCTCGAGCCTTCCAGCAGTTCCTAAACAGCTAAACCGCTCAAGTCGGAGCACGTTATCATTCTTGTTATTTCTGAGTAAATTCCCTCGGTTTGATCATTCTTTCATTACTTTGTTCCCCTTTTCTTCTCTAGCCTGAGGCGAACACACTATTCTAGCTAGACATGGGTGTGGCTCGTAACACCTGATGACCAAACGGATCTACGGCACCGTCGAATCTCAAACTTTAACTGCCCAAAACTATTGTTTTTCATCATGTAGTCCCTTTTAGAATTACTAAACGTCCTTTTTTGGGCCGAGATTTCAAGGAACGCTTTCGCGGGGTTGGTGTGCACGTATTTCAAATCATACGGACCTAAAAATTAGAAGTCATACCATCTTTATTCCCCTCGAGCCTTCCGGCATTTCCTAAACTGCTCCGGTCGGAGCATGTTATCATTCTTGTTAGTTCTGAGTGAATTCCCTCGGTGTGATAATTCTTTCATCAGTTTGTTCCCCATTTCTTTTCTAGCCTGAGCCTGACACACTATTATAGCTAGACATGGGTGTGGCTCATAACACCTGATGACCAAACGGATCTACGGCACCATCGAATCTCAAACTAGAACTGCCAAAACTATTGGTTTTCATCCTGTAGTCCCTTTTAGAATTACTAAACGTCCTTTTTTGGGCTGAGATTTCCAGGAACGCTTTCGCGTGGTTTGTGTGCAAGTATTTCAAATCATACGGACCTAAAAATTAGAAGTCATTCCATATTTATTCCCCTAGAGCCTTCCAGCAGTTCCTAAACCGCTCAAGTCGGAGCACGTTATCATTCTTGTTATTTCTGAGTAAATTCCCTCGGTTTGATCATTCTTTCATTACTTTGTTCCCCTTTTCTTCTCTAGCCTGAGGCGAACACACTATTCTAGCTAGACATGGGTGTGGCTCGTAACACCTGATGACCAAACGGATCTACGGCACCGTGGAGTCTCAAACTCTAACTGCCAAAACTATTGTTTTTTCATCCTCTTAGTCCCTTTTAGAATTACTAAACGTCCACTTTTTTGGGCCCGCTTTCGCGCGGTTTGTGTGCAAGTATGTCAAATCATACGGAACTAAAAATTAGAAGTCATTCCATCTTTATTCCCCTAGAGCCTTCCAGCAGTTCCTAAACCGCTCCTGTCGGAGCACGTTATCATTCTTGTTAGTTCTGAGTGAATTCCCTCGGTATGATCATTCTTCCTTTAGTATGTTCCCCGTTTCTTCTCTAGCCTGAGCCTGACACACTATTCTAGCTAGACATGGGTGTGGCTCATAACACCTGATGACCAAACGGATCTACGGCACCATCGAATCTCAGACTAGAACTGCCAAAACTATTGTTTTTCATCCTGTAGTCCCTTTTAGAATTACTAAACGTCCTTTATTGGGCTGAGATTTCCAGGAACGCTTTCGCGCGGTTTGTGTACACGTATTTCAAATCATACGGACCTAAAAATTAGAAGTCATTCCATCTTTATTCCCCTAGAGCCTTCCGGCAGTTTCTAAACAGCTCCAGTCGGAGCACGTTATCATTCTTGTTAGTTCTGAGTGAATTCCCTCGGTATGATCATTCTTTCATCAGTTTGTTCCCCGTTTCTTCTCTAGTCTGAGCCCAGCACACTACTCTAGCTAGACATGGGTGTGGCTCATAACACCTGATGACGAAAAGGATCAACAGCACCATCGAATCTCAAACTTTAACTGCCAAAACTATTGTTTTCCATCCTGTAGTCCCTTTTAGAATTACTAAATGTCCTTTTTTGGGCCGAGATTTCCAGGAACGCTTTTGCGGGGTTTGTGTGCACGTATTTCAAATCAAACGGACCTAAAAATTAGAAGTCATTCCATCTTTATTCCCCTAGAGCTTTCCAGCAGTTCCTAAACCGCTCCGGTCGGAGCATGTTATCATTCTTGTTAGTTCTAAGTGAATTCCCTCAGTGTGATAATTCTTTCCTCAGTTTGTTCCCTGTTTCTTCTCTAGCCCGAGCCTGACACACTATTCTAGCTAGACATGGGTGTGGCTCATAACACCTGATGACCAAACGGATCTACGGCACCATCGAATCTCAAACTAGAACTGCCAAAACTATTGTTATTCATCCTGTAGTCCCTTTTAGAATTACTAAACGTCCTTTTTGGGCTGAGATTTCCAGGAACGCTTTCGCGCGGTTTGTTTACACGTATTTCAAATCATACGGACCTAAAAATTAGAAGTCATTCCATCTTTATTCCCCTAGAGCCTTCCAGCAGTTCCTAAACCGCTCCAGTCGGAGCATGTTATCATTCTTGTTAGTTCTGAGTGAATTCCCTCGGTATGATCATTCTTTCATCAGTTTGTTCCCCGTTTCTTCTCTAGTCTGAGCCCAGCACACTACTCTAGCTAGACATGGGTGTGGCTCGTAACACCTGATGACCAAATGGATCAACGGCACCATCGAATCTCAAGCTTTAACTGCCAAAACTATTGTTTTTCATTATATAGTCCCTTTTAGAATTACTAAACGTCCTTTTTTGGGCCGTGATTTCCAGGAACGCATTCGCGCGGTTTGCGTGCAAGTATTTCAAATCATACGGACTTAAAAATTAGAAGTCATTCCATCTTTATTCCCCTAGAGCCTTCCAGCAGTTCCTAAACAGCTCCAGTCGGAGCAAGTTATCGTTCTTGTTAGATCTGAGTGAATTCCCTTGGTATGATCAATCTTTCATCAGTTTGTTCAACGTTTCTTCACTAGTCTGAGACTAGCACACTATTCTAGCTAGACATGGGTGTGGCTCGTAACACCTGATGACCAAACGGATACCGTCGAATCTCAAACTTTAACTGCCAAAACTATTGTTTTTCATCCTGTAGTCCCTTTTAGAATTACTAAACGTCCTTTTTTGCGCCGAGATTTCCAGGAACGCTTTCGCGGGGTTTGTGTGCACGTATTTCAAATCAAATGGACCTAAAAATTAGAAGTCATTCCATCTTTATTCCCCTAGAGCCTTCCAGTAGTTCCTAAACCACTCCGGTCGGAGCATGTTATCATTCTTGTTAGTTCTGAGTGAATTCCCTCAGTGTGATAATTCTTTCATCAGTTTGTTCCCCGTTTCTTCTCTAGCTTGAGCCTGACACACTATTCTAGCTAGACATGGGTGTGGCTCATAACACCTGATGACCAAACGGATCTACGGCACCGTCAAATCTCGAACTTTAACTGCCAAACTATTGTTTTTCATTCTATAGTCCATTTTAGAATTATTAAGCATCCTTTTTTTGGGCCGTGATTTCCAGGAATGCTTTCTCGGGGTTTGTGTGCATGTATTTGAAATCATACGGACCTAAAAATTAGAAGTCATTCCATATTTATTCCCCTAGAGCCTTCCAGCAGTTCCTAAACCGCTCCAGTTGGAGCACGTTATCATTCTTGTTAGTTCTGAGCGAATTCCCTCGGTATGATCATTCTTTCATCAGTTTGTTCCCCGTTTCTTCTCTAGCCTGAGGCTAACACACTATTCTAGCTATTAATGGGTGTGGATTGTAACACCTGATGACCAAACAGATCTACGACACCGTCGAATCTCAAACTTTAACTGCCAACACTACTAGGGAAAACCCTAGTAGTAGCGCGTGTTTTGAGTCTAGCAGCAGCGTGGGTGGCCGCGCTACTAATAAGGCGCTACAGCTAACTTGTAGTAGTAGCGCGGTCAGTACCCGCGCTACTACTGGTGACGATATCAACAGCGCTTTTTCTGAACGCGCTACTATTACTTAGCTGTAGCGATTTCACAGTCCCTCGCTACTGCTATATCTTTCATCATTTCCCTTTTAGATACTAGATGCTACTAGATATCAAATTCATAAACTATTACTGAGTAGTACTCCCTTCGTTCCAAATTACTCGTCGTGGTTTTAGTTCAAACCACGACGAGTAAATTGGAATGAAGGGAGTACTAGATAACAATTTCATGCATAGTAGTTCTAGATGATATCGACGACAATCATCATATGTAGTTCTAGATGATATAGCCACACACAAATATGTAGTTCTACATGATATAGCCACACACACATATGTAGTTCTAGATGATATCGAAGACAATCATCATCCTCAAGCCTGGGCGGTTGGTGTTCCTTATAGTAATTAGGATGGCCTGTCCAACACGAAGATTCTTGCCATCGAGGAATTTCTTCCACCCAACTATTAGGATGGCCTGTCCCACGCGGTAAGTACAGGTTGTGACGGAGCCTGTCGGTCTCTCGGGTAGGGGGTCCCAAACTGTGCGTCTAGGCCGGATGGTAACATGAGACAGGGGACACTTTGTTTTACCCAGGTTCGGGCCCTCTCGATGGAGGTAATACCCTACTCCTACTTGATTAATATTGATGATATGGGTAGTACAAGAGTAGATCTACCATGAGATCAAGGAGGCTAAACCCTAGAAGCTAGCCTATGGTATGATTGTTGTGTATGGAGTTGATTGCCTACGGACTACAACCCTCCGGTTTATATAGACACCGGATAGGGTTAGGGTTACACAGAGTCGGTTACAATGGTAGGAGATCTTGAATATCGCATCGCCAGGCTTGCCTTCCACGCCAAGGAAAGTCCCATCCGGACACGGGACGAAGTCTTCAATCTTGTATCTTCATAGTCCAGGAGTCCGGCTGAAGGTATAGTCCGGCTACCCGAACACCCCCTAATCCAGGACTCCCTCAGTAGCCCCTGAACCAGGCTTCAATGACGACGAGTCCGGCGCGCAAATTGTCTTCGGCATTGCAAGGCGTGTTCCTCCTCCAAGTCCTTCATAGAATATTAGTAAACACCAAGAATAGTGTCCGGTTCTGCAAAATAAGTTTCCACATATTGCCATAGAGAGAATAATATTAACACAAATCAAATCTGCTGACGTATTCCGCAGTGCGCTATCACACTACGGCCAAGTCCTTTACTCGAATCGTTTTTACTTTTCCACCTCAGCATGTTTGGCGAGGCGGTTTCCTTGGCACGCCTTGTCAAAGCAGAGATCGTGTGCCCTTTTTACGGGATTCTCATCAATACGGACGTGGGTAACCCAATCGTGCCCGTTAGTATGTTTTCTCGATTAAAGGCGAGTCCCAAACGGTTACGGAGAGGGCTCCTGGTATTCAACCTCTTATAAAGAGACCAAGGCCTTACCCCCTTTTCCAATCTCAAATGAGTTCGCCCGTCGCCTCGAGTTCCAACACCCTAGGCTTCAGATTCCAGGCGCTTTGGACCTTCGACAATGTTCGGTTCCGACCTTCAAGGCCGATGGATTCCCTCCTCCGTCACGGAGGAGGATGTGCTAATGTTGAGAGAGGCTAAGTTCTTGACCGCCAAAATTCCGCATAGGTTGCCTGCTCAAGGGCAGGCTATTCCCGATCCCCGGCCCGGTGAGAGCGTAGTGTTCATGTCTCACTTCCTTCGGGGGTTAGGCTTCCTGATGGATCCCTTCGTGAGGGGGCTGCTGTTCTATTACGGGCTGGAATTTCATGACTTAGCTCTGGAGTCCATCCTCCACATTTCCTCATTCATCGTTGTGTGCGAAGCGTTCCTCCGTGTTACTCCTCACTTCGGTTTATGGATCAAGACTTTTGGAGTGGAGCCGAAGATGATCGAGGGACGGCACGCAGAGTGCGGAGGTGCTGTCATCAGTAAGAATGCCGATGCTCCATGGCCCGAGGGATCTTTTCAAGAGGAGCTCGGCTTGTGGCAACGAGAGTGGTTCTATATCACTACTCCGAGGAGTGCCAAGTGGGTGGCGCCTCCTGCCTTTCGCTCGGGTCCCCCATCACGGCTAGCGTCATGGGTCAACAAAGGATTAAATTGGGGTTTATCCAAAGACATGCCTTGTTGCAGGGCCACATTAGGGATCTCTTAAAAGGAGACCTCAACCTGGCCAAGGTGACGCATGTCATGCTGATTCGCCAAACATTGCCCGGCAAGCGTCGCTCCCTTCGTCTGTGGGAGTTTAATCCAGAGGGACCACGAGTTCTACAGCATTTTATGGGCGCAACGCCCGTGGAGATGTATAGACTGTTCTTCGGATCACAAGAGATGTGTCCGGATTTAACTGAGGACGCAGGCCTAAGCTGCAATCGCCCGGATACTCAAGTAAGCAACCTTGTGCCCGGACCTTCTATCTGTATAATTGTCATAAACTTGCCCCTAAAAGAGTCGTCCTTTTAAATAGGAGTGGATAGCGACAGCAAAGCTGATCAGGTGTCCGGCTCCCCTTCCTGAAACCAGGCCGGATCCCGTGCTGGTCAGGATGCTAGAAAAAAATGCCTTTGGAGGGGGAGGACAAGGAAGCTATGGCCTCCTTGAAGGAGGCTGCTCCGAAGGGAGGAACCGACAATTCCTCTCCTAAGGGGAAGAAGAGAGCCGCCTCTGATGACCCGGAGACCATGGCCTCGAAACGGGGGAGAAAATCCTCGTCAGAGGGTCTGACGCCGGGGAGTCCCTCGGCCGGACTATGCCCCCAAGGGGATCAGCCCTCCAGCGAGCCGTAAGTAGAGAGAGGTTTTCCTTTTGAGGGATGAGTGAAATCCTTGATTTAAATCTGAGAAGACTAACCGAAATTTTACCTTATAGCTCGGACCTCAGCCCTTCTCAGCAAAGCTCGTCTTCGGGGGATCTTCTTTCGGAGATGATGGAGAGCGGGGCGCCTCCCCCTGCCGTACCGCCTAGCGAGGCGGGTGACCCTGAGGTGTCGTCGCAGAGGGTTTCTCCGAATCTGGCAGGGGCGGAAGACTATGTGGCCCCCAAGGCTCTCCGCGTCCGGCCTTCGAAAGAGGCCATAGGACAAGTCCGGCACTGTCTGGTGCTCGGCCAGAGGAGCTGAAGATTCTGCTGGGGTGAGCTTCTATCTCAGAGGAGCACCGTGCATTGATGGGCACGGTGATTGAAAGGATTTCATCCGCAGAAAGCGGATTGCATGAGGCCGTCAAAAGTTTACTGACGGGTTTTGAGGTACGTTAGATAATGTACACTTTTGTTAGTTGCGCATAAGTAAGGTGCACCCTGTGTAGATAGTAGCCCCCGAGACTCTGCGCGTTGTCAAGAAATGATGGCACGCAGAGGATCATAATCCCATGTCTAAGATGTTGCCTTTGAATGTAGGTGGCGAGGTGTCCGGAATCGAGCCGAACTGATGATGTGGCCGAATTAAAGCGGCAACTGGACGTGGCAGATGCCGACATCGCGCTTGTCAACAAGCGGCTTGATGAGGCTCAAGGTATGTAATTCTTCGGGCGGCATCAGGTAAGAGGAGCTTCATGCCAGTGTCTTACAATGTGTGTGCTTGACGCAGATGGTACGGCCGCTGTGGAGAATCTTAGGGCAGAACTTGCCCGAGCTAAGGAGCAAGCCAGAAAAAACGATGCGGCTGCCGAGAAGGCCCTTGAAGAGCTGAGAGCCGAACAGGCTGCTCACTGCGGAAGCAAAGAAGAGATGGCCGAGAAGTTAAAGAGCGCTGCAGACCATTGCAAACTTGTTGAGAAAGAAGACCAGGCGAGACAGACGGATTTAGATAAGGCCGTTGCCGATGCCAAGGACGCTCACTCTGCGATGAGAGCTGCGAAAGAGGAGCTGCGTCAGGCCGAACAGATTGCAGCCGGAAAGCCCTTTATGCTATGGAGGAAGTTTTGTGATCCTAAGTTTGCTCCGTTGGACCGGATGTGGAGTGTGAAGGACACCTATCTGGACTTGGCAACGAGTGCCGCTGATGCGACCGAACAATTTTGAGATCACAAAGATTGCGAAGTGTAAAAGCTTTTCTGGTCGCAGTTTCATAATCCAGAGCGTCCACTGGCAGTGGATGATTGTTTGGCTCAATGGGCCAAACTGAATAGGTTGTCCGAACTCGCCATGAAGTACGTCATGGATCATCTGTGGCCGGGGAGATCGGAGCCGAAGAGTTATTTCAGCTTGGCGCAACAATTCCTTGACACAGTGCCGCGTATAGATGCAATGAAGAGGTCAGCATGCATAGAGGGCGCTAGGATGGCTCTTGCCCGTGTTAAGACATACAGGGCAGAGATGGAGACCACCGTTGTTGCGTCCCGAGATTCGGACAAAAGCCGAGTACCATCCGAGCACTATTTTCAGGAAGTTCTTGAAGGCGCTCGTGTAATAGAGACGCAGTGCTCGAAAGATGCTATGTTATGATAGCATATGTAATTATAAAATAATATTTTGATTACCTGTAGTGGCCTTTTTTATACTTGTGCCTCCAAGTATTGGGAACACCTTCTATGCTGC